>NC_016089.4:18145723-18303023 GCF_000004515.6 Glycine max
TATGTATATATATATATATATATATATATATATATATATATATATATATATATATATATATATATATATATATATATATATATATATATATATATATATATATATATATATATATATATATCCAAACGCACACTAATAAGATGCTTGTGTTCAATATGACATTATCCTCACATGGATTTAGTAAAATGTAGAAATATACTCTGCCAATTGGGTCTCTGCTCTGGTTACTTTCTGGCTTGTCTGTCTCTCTGTTTCAAACAGGGATATCGCGGACTTAGGTCACGCACGCCTTATGTTCTTTTGACTGGAAATGATTCCTAATTTCCTTGGCACTTTTGACATGTTAACAGAAATTGCGTGCCTTCACCACTTATCCATATTTTCTGAATATGAGATATTTAAATCTTTGCCCACGCTTTATAATTTTTTTGGGTCGCCCCCTGTATATATATATATATATATATATATATATATATATATATATATATATATATATATATATATATATATATATATATATTAATTATGTTTATGTTAATATAATTTATACGTATGTTTAATGTAATTATGTTAGTAAATTCAAATATTACAATAATATATTTAATATATTAATGTACATTAATATTTTAATATGGTTATATTATAGAAAAAGTAATTGTAAGTTTTATGAATGGTACACTTAATAGGCAACTGCATGGACACCGGAAAAACATTTATCTCCTCAAACTTATAGCGGGTGATTATTATGCGTGTCCACTAAGTTGAGCTATAGTTGAGAAGAAAACGAATTTACATTAATATTTTAATATATTTATATTAATGTAGATTTATGTTAATATTTTACTATATTATGATAATGTAGGTTTACGTTAATATGTATATATTAATTTTGTTTACATTAATATAATTTATATATATAATTAATATAATTATGTTAGTATTTTAATGTTATGTTAATACATTTATATACATATACTTAATAAGTTTTTAATGTATTTATATTAATGTTTTAGTGTGTTAATTACATATATATGCATATTAATATTTTTAATACATATGTTTTCTTATAAATTTAATTAATGTTTTTTTATGCATTGATATGCACATAATATTTATCAAGTGATATATATATATATATATATATATATATATATATATATATATATATATATATATATATATATATATATAGTATTGCCAGTGGCGGAGCCAGAAAAATTATAAAGCCTGGGCAAAAATTTAAAGATAGCAAATTCATAAAATATGGATAAGTGGTGAAGGCACGCAATTTCTGTTAACATGTCAAAAGTGCCAAGGAAATTAGGAATCATTTCCAGTCAAAAGAACATAAGGCGTGCGTGACCTAAGTCCGCGATATCCCTGTTTGAAACAGAGAGACAGACAAGCCAGAAAGTAACCAGAGCAGAGACCCAATTGGCAGAGTATATTTCTACATTTTACTAAATCCATGTGAGGATAATGTCATATTGAACACAAGCATCTTATTAGTGTGCGTTTGGATATATATATATATATATATATATATATATATATATATATATATATATCTATAGCCCCCTGACGCTATATATATTTGGTAAAATTAATTTTGAATCAACGTGAATTTACGGAAACGGGAGTTTTGTAGTAACATAACTTTTGTTTGGATAACAAATAATATTATCACACAATACTGTTTGAAGTTTGAACCAAGAGTTGCCATTTATTTGTACACTGTAATGCCATAATTTGATGACTGAGGCCACATTAGGATATCCAGTGACCTGCCAAATAGAATGTCATGCAATAGATAAAATTATAATTATTATTAGAATATTCTTTGATAAAAGTGGAGAAAAATTTTAAGTTTTTATTCCATTATTTGAGAAAATAAAATAGGAAGCAAATTACTAAACAATTAGTCAGGTTATTTCATTTCACAAAATTTTAAACAATTTCAAGAAAATATAATAACTAATAAGTGAGATGATGAGGAAAAAAGAAAAAAAAATAGAAAGGAAACAAGATGGAATCGATTTTTTTGATATAAAAAGTAAGTAAATCTTTACAATTATCCTTTCATGAATACAACTATAAAAAACAATGCATAATAGCAATGAAGAACAAACTTAAATTCCTATGCATCTATTTCAACCCTTCACTACTAGACTTATCTTAGTGGATTAAAAAAAAATGATTTGAGACAACATTTCCATGAGCAAGGAAAATAAAAAAAAGAATAAGAAATAAAATAAGAAGGCATTGGAACTATTTGAGCTTATCTTTTTGAGCATCTTAGCTCTGAAAAACGTGAAGAACGACTTGTATGTGCTAGTATTGCAGTTACGTTAATACAGCCCATTAAGAGCCCGTATACCACAAGTTCAATCCTCGGTCTTCAGAATAATAGCCCAAAATATGCTGTTACAACTTACAACTCAAATAATTTTTCACTTTTACAATTCACTTCTCAACTTACTAAGTATGCCCCCCTTTTTTATATTTTTTTATTGTAAAAAATATCATTTTGTATAAAAATAATAAAATTCCTGTCTATGTCTTTGGGCTAGAGCCTGGGCAATTGCCCAGGGTAGCCGGGCCTTGAAACCGCCCATGAGTATTGCATGTAATTGTATGGTGGCATGTTATATATATTTGTTACATGTAAATATATTTATAAGCCTTGAAGTTAGATGTGTTATGTTATTATTGTTATACATTTTTTATCTAATTGTTAAGTATATCTTGTAATTAGTTAAATCGTGAGATATTAAATTGTCGATATGATATATGGTTGTGAATGAGTGTGTAAATAATACTTGAAGTGATATTACTTGTGTTGTGAGCTATGAGTTATACAATAACCCAACCAGTGTTTACCTTGAGAAATTTTTTTATGTGCAGTGTTAAAGGAAAAATGTAGGATTCCTAGTTAGGATCCTGAAAGGTTAAACTGTAGCGCAACGTGTTAAATGTGTTTGAAATATAAGTGTAAGGTCGTGGGTATTATATAATTCATGAACAGTGTCTGCATACAAAAATTGTTTTAGGGGTTGAACCTGAATCAGGAAGGTGAGACTCAAATGGATTCTTCGGAGTCTACTAGGCCTTGGGGGTAAAGACACTCGATTTGAGTGCTCCTTTAAGCCTATGTTGATCCCATATGATTGGAGCATTCTCGCAAAACAGAGTAACCCTGACTGGTCACCTTATGATTTTACTTAGTGAGAGTGACCTGACATACTCATTGTATGGTGTGTCTTGTTATGTACTCCTAAGCGCCCTAGTGTGATTTTTCACTGATATGGTACCACATTGCATATAGGCTTGAGTCTTAGTATAATTGTTGCATAATGCATGTAAATTATTTATTATGAAATCAACCAGTGTTGTTATGCCTTGATTGAGTGGGTGATTCATGAATAATGTGATAGGTGATTGAAATGTGAAATTTAAATGATAAAGTGTTGAAATAATGTGAATTGAATTAAGTTGAGTTATGTTATAAATAGTTGTATAATGTATTTTTGATTATGCTTTTATTTATATGTATTTTATTTTAAAATGTGATAACTTACTCCCGGTGTGTGTTTGTGTTTGGGTTGATTGCCATTTTGTTTCAGGTGAGCTAACATATGATGTGTTCCATGCTGGAGATAGAGATACTTAGCCTATAATAGTGATATGCTCTGATAAGTGTGACATCGGGGCATAGAATTTTACTTCATATGCTATAATTTCGTGAATGATATAATTGTCTTATGTTTTTTGTTTTAGTTTTTCTTTTATATTTATTCAGAATGGACGACCTTGTTTTGAGCCGAGATAACTTTATCTTTTATTCAAACAATTTCTACTATGAATTCACTCAGTGGATGTGAACCTTTTACTCTTTCGAATTGATTTAAATTAAATGTGTTTTAAAAAAAATTAATTAATTCTAAATGGTTTTCTTTCCTTTTATTATTATGTGTTTAAAAAACTTTTAAATAAATTTTGTATGATTTTATTTCCTTTTATTATTTATTTATATTTGTGAGGTTAGAGGGTGTCAGATGTTTCACTTTTAAACATTTATTTGTTAATAGAACCATTCAGTGAAAATTCTTTTACTAGTTTGAAAACTTACGATTTTTGTTAAGAAGGTTTGTCATAATTAAAACACCAAGGGTTTTTGACTCAACATCATCAGCTCTTAAATTTTAGTGTCTTACAAATCTTTGAATCTCATTTCAATTAGAGTTACACATGATAGTGAAGAGATCTAGATAATAATTTTTTTTGCAAATTGTCATTGCATCTTGACAATCATTGAACATGTATCTCATTCCTCCAATGAAATGAGGAAGGAAAAAAAATAGTTCCCACTTGGGTTGGACCAGTTTCATCTCTACTGAATACTTGTAATCCATTATAGCCTTCTTGTTTGATTATATTTTGATTGAGCCTAATATATTACAATCTTTGTGTCTCAATCGTCGTGATTGAATCAACTAAAAAGTATTTAAACAATTTTTTGAATTAACAATGTTATTAAACTCTGATTTTGTATCTTAAATTCTAAAAGCAACAAATTCCCTCGATGTAACTCTAATCCTCTTACAATTTTTATTTTTGGCTTCACATTATCGTATAGGAATGTCTTCTTAATACACATCATCTCCATAAAAGAATAATAATGGATATTGAAATGGTAAAAATGTAGTATGAGTCTTATGGATTCTTGTTAATTCCTTTTTTTTACAACTACATCTCTTCCAAAATCCACATTGTTTGAATCTCTTGGTATTAAAGCAGCCACCTTGTCTGAACTTGGCAGATTTTTAGTTCTTGCATCTTTTCTTGCATCTTTACTCGATGTAACTCTAATCCTCTTACAATTTTTATTTTTGGCTTCACATTATCGTATAGGAATGTCTTCTTAATACACATCATCTCCATAAAAGAATAATAATGGATATTGTAATGGTAAAAATGTAGTATGAGTCTTATGGATTCTTGTTTTGTTTGAATCTCTTGGTATTAAAGCAGCCACCTTGTCTGAACTTGGCATATTGTTAGTTCTTGCATCTTTACTGCTATTTCTATACAATTTTAGTGAAAAATCTGCAAATGCATCTTATTGGAAGAAATCTCTTACCATTTGAAAAAAATTAAAAAATTAGGCAAGAACATTGTATTCATCAATCATTCCTTTTAAATCCAAACATAATGATTCATCTAACTGATCATGACATTTTTTGTGTTCTGCAATAAAAACAACTCTAATTATAAGACTATATATATATATATATATATATATATATATATATATATATATAGAGAGAGAGAGAGAGAGAGAGAGATAGTTGGATGAATTTTAGCATGTTGAATTCAGATGGAACTATGGAAGTAAACTCTCAATTTTGTAGGTAGCCTTTTCCGAGACCTCGACAATCTATTTCAAATGCTTTCAGGATAAATGGCTATTCTCACAAACCAATACGAGACTTTTTAGCATGCTTTGTTCTCACTTACACGATTTCTAGGAAACTTCTAAAAAGGTCACTGTCCCATAACTACTCCAAGTCATGCACGCTTAACTGTGAAGTTTTTAAGTGAAATGATACCTAAAAATAGATGTATCTTGTTGGTATATGTAGTATCAATTAATTCCTTTAAGTCATCATCAACTGTATAGTTCCATATCTACATAACCTTAGATCCCTCTCAATCTGGTGTGATTCGATTGGAGTGTTACATGTCCACCAATTTTTGCTTGGTTCGTCCTAAAACCACACCGTACTAGGAGAGACATATGCTTTGATACCATTTGTAACGCCCTTGATTATTACGTCTTGACGACTAACACTTTATGGTACTTCACAGGGTAACACTCCTCTCAACTTGTTGTTCAGAACCCTTCACAGGTTAGAATCCTCCATAGGTAGCCATTTCCTAGACCTTAATAATTTTTTTTGGCTACTTTTAGGATAAATGATTGTCCCTAAAAACCAACATGAGACTTTTCAACATAATTTTTCCTCATTTATGCTTTCTAGGAAAATTCCCATAAGGTCACCCACCCCATAACTACTCCAAGCCAAACATGCTTAACTATAGAGTTCTTAAGTGATAGGGTACCAAAAAGTATATGCATTTTGTTGGTATAGGTAGTACCAGTTAATTCCTTTAAGTTATCATCAATTTTATAGTTTCATACCTACACAACCTTCGAACCATCAATTTTGGTGTGATTTGGTTGGGGTGTTATGTAACACCCTGATATATATCTACATATTATTAGTAATTATGTTTGATGTTTGATTATATTTGTTGTGTTATTTTTATCCGTAATTATTTTCAAGGAGGCTAATTTAGTTAATAGAGAGGTGTGGGTAGATAAGGATCTAGCTTCTCAAAGAAGCCTCTTGAGAAAGCTTATCAAAGAAGCCACGAGGAAGCTTCTTGAGGAAGCCTCTTAATGAAGCTTCTCAAGGAAGCTACATGAAGCTGCCTCGGTAAAAACGCTTCCCAGCATTCTTTAACCGTTGGATCTTCTCAAAATTTGGTTTGCAGCTTCAAAAGACACTTGTCCACGATCTGACCATTGGGATCTTTGAGAAGATGTTTGGAGTGTGGGCGACGTTTCAGATCCCGAGAGCATTGCTCACTTGAGCGTTTCAGCCTTTGCTTTCATGTAGCTTAGGAAAAATGTCATTTCTTATCCTTTCTTTCTTCCAAAACCATTTCCAATGTTCCAAGCTTTTTCTCCATCACCCATAGCCACCATTAGCCACCACAAACCGCCGTTGTTCTCCGTTAAAAACCCCACACCGAGAGCAACCCTTCAACCGAAGCGGAATCTTCCAACTTGGCTTGCGGTTTCGGTAGAGAACGAAACCCTAATCTGAACTTTCATTTTCCTTTGAGGTAACCATGGTTCTATGCTTGTTCCTTGTTAGTTTTAGTTTGTCATTTCATCTTTTCTGACTTTGGAAACTGCCATTGCATGTTTTATGTTTCCTCTGAAAAACCCTAGAGCAAAGAAACTTTGTAAACGTTCTCCTTTCATGAAATGCATGTTATTTTCGTAACCTACACTGAACCCCGATCACATTGGCGTGATCGAAATTTCAAAATGATGTCCCTTTGTAAAACCCGAAATGCTCTCAGCCTTTCATGTAGTGATGTGGGTGTTTGACCCAGAGCATTGTTATTAGCTTTGTTTTCTAAAATCCATATTAAGTCTCCTTTGTTTTGGCATGGTAGAGGCTTGCATGGAACCAACGAGCGGAGAAGAAAAAGAAATCTCCAAGTGACGTGACGAGGAACCCACAAGTAGCTCACAATAGGTGAGAGGAGTTTATTATAAAATTTACCATTTTAACACCATAGTTAGGGTTAGGGAACCTAGCTATGAGGATAACTGTTTGTCCCTGTTGCATGCTGATTTTTCTTTTATAGAAAACGATGTTTTTAACTAATGGGATGCGATGGAATTGTTATTGATATGCATGTTGGTTTTTCAGGAAAAACTATGTTTTGACGAATGGGATGCGATGTATATATATGTTTTGTGATGAATGATATTGTTGTCTTTATTTGATTTGTGTTGTTTGAAGACCTGTGAGTGTGAATCTCAGGCATGAAAGGAATATATATATATATGCGGAATGCGATTTGTTGTTGATGTCGCTATTGAGGATTTTAATTGATATGTGATGATAATGATAATTATGATAATATTGATTTGAGATGACGTTGTTAATAAAGACCATGTCAACATGAATTGTTGTTATTGTTGATGAATCTGTGAATATGAAATGAGATTGTTGTTGTTGTTGTTGATAACGTCATTGAGACGAGATGATATTTATGTTGAGAATGACATGGAAATGGAATGTTGATTGATGTTGGAAATGCATTGACATGTGCATGTTGTGTATGCTCGTGGGGGGCGAAGTGCACTGACCTTCCAGGGTCTTTGGCACTTGCTTTGGGCCACGTTCATACGTTGGATGTTGTGTATGTTCGTGGGGGGCGAAGTGCACTGACCTTCTAGGATCTTTGGCACTTGCTTTGGGCCACGTTCATACGTCGTATGTAGTGTATGTCATGGGGGGTAGAGTGCACTGACCTTGTCAAATGGCCCAGACGTGGGTGACAAGCATGGTTAGAGAATCTAAGCATTTCTAAGGGGATGCTTAGGCGCTTTAATTGGTCAATGGTCTTTGGCACTTACTTTTGGCCATGTTCATAGCTCATATGACACAGGAAATAGAGTAACTGTGGCAGAGTGTACTTTGTACTAAGGGGGCTTGTCACCTGGTAGGGAACTCCTTTGGGCTCCCAGGCTGATCACCTATGGGAGAGGGGCAGTTATGTGCACAACCGGGTGGTCTCGACGAACTCTGCATGATTCCCTAAGTGAGAGTGTCGTGTGGACACGCTTAGGCTATTTCCTGAGATTTGGTTGTTGGTACGTACCACATTGCATCTGAGAGTTGAGTCAGGTGCATGCATCATTCTGTGCAATATTGATTTGATCCATGGATGGATGGTGAGTTATTGTTGAATGTGGATGATGAACAATTGTTGGATGTGAGTGTCGCATAATGAATGTTGTGTAAGCTCTTAATGGTTGCCTATGTTTCTTGCTAATTGTGGTTATTTGGATTTGGTATTGGTTCTTTTATAATGAACTCACCCTTGCAATTTCGTATCTTGTGGTTGATACCTGTGATGATCGCGAACATTGTTCGTGGGAGCAGAATGACAGCAGCAGGGTGCAGGGAGTAAGATTATGGTGAGGAGCCGCCGAGCCGGCATGATGACGTTGGCATTATTTTGGGAGAGAGTTGTGTTTTGTAATCAACTCCTCCGTAGTTGGATTTCAAGTTTTATTTTGTTGAGTTAAAGATGTAAAACTTAGATTTTAATTATACTTATGAACAAATTTAATTTCCATTATGTGTATGACGTGTACCGAGTTATTGTTCCTATATAATTATGTATATTTACCTAAGTAAATGTGTATGTTTTAGCGAATGTATGTTGGGACAAAATTACTTCTATGTTCATAAGCAAATTAAGGGAGTTCTTTTTATAAAAATTGAAATTATCGGGTATTAAAGTGTTGATATCGTAGCGACGAGGCGGGTCATTACATGTTACATAGATCCTTTAACACAAGTAGCAGTAGGGGTTTGATGCAACTCAACACCTTTGGTTGATATTCACCATATTGCTTAAGACATGGAGAATGTATCTACTATTATGTATTGTGAAGTTGACATGATTTCATCATCTGAAGCGGTATTGTTTGAATGTCCTAGTGCTCCTAAGGTCATTAGAATAAGTAAAGACATGTCGCTTAATGCTTTAAAGAAAACAATTATGGACGCCATCAAAATTTTACTTGACTTTTTTTTACCACCAACCTATTTATGTAGATGATGTTTGTGTTGAATATGAATGTATGGAGCTTAAACGCAACAATGAAGTGGGAAAAATGTTTTTCAACTTTTGGGAATTTGTAGCAAAAGTCCGATTGAGTTGCATGCAATGTTTGGTCAATCTCCAGTTGGAAATCCTTGCTTTGGTATATAAACCAAGGAAACCAAGATTTGCTGATGAGATCATTGCTCTAATGTGTGATTTTGTGGAGTCATGTTTTTACCTTATAAAAATTGTACGCTAGTTGTTTTTTTAAGAAAAGTTTGTATAAATGCTTCTTAGTTATTGATGTTTGTTTTATGAATCAAATGAAGACATCATTTTTGTTACATTACTAGGTGTTGTTGTTTAAATAGTTGATGAACACAAGAAAATAATTGAACCACAACATAAATTGGAAAAAAAAATCACAACAACATAAAAAAACCTATACATCTACATCAAAACATAAAAACATAATAACAATAGCAACAACAAGTATACCATTTACTCAAGCCTAAAACACTTTTCTCTGCGGAAAAGAAAGCATAACCTAGGTTCCTTCCGTCCTTGGGTGTTGCCCAGTGGCTTGGCCACCGACGGAGTGGATTTTTGCTCTCTACAAACGCTGGGGTTCCTTTTTCGATCCTAGGGAGTTCTAACTGCCTCAGTCTCTAAAGTTTTTCCTTGTTTTTCCCAATCACGTGCCGTATCACTTTTTCTCATCTTGGGCTATGAAATAGTTGCCAGTTGGAACTGCTCTTGATGGGGAAGAACAAGGGTCACCAATCGCACTCAGCTGCAAAGCAAATTATGGTGAAAGGTACTACCTCAGGTTCACGTAAATCCCAAACATCTGCTACTTCTGGTCTGGCTGGTTGCTTGGATGTTGTCCAAGCAAATCAGAATGCTTATACTGCTTCACAGGATAATCTTGTAGGCAAGGTGCTCGTAAAAAAGGCAGGGACAAGTTTTGCAAAAACTGATGATGTCACACACCAAGTGTTTGATAATTTTTCGGAATGCAGTGCTAAATCTGAATCTTCCCCAGAGGTTTCTTGCACCTTAGGGGACAATGATTCAACCACCGATGATGATTCATCTCACTCCTGTGGCTCTAAGTCATCACCGCAGCTAGACGACAATAAGGCTCCCACTCCTTGGGTCAATCTATTCAAAGATAACAGAAGCCCTTCCAAAGGTTTTGGAATGAAGTTCTCCCCTCCACCCTCTGATGATGAAGTGTTGTTGGAAGAAACTGATTTGCAACCCCTGGAAGAGGCTTGGGGACATAGCCTTATTGGCTATGTGGCTGGTCGATTCCCAGGAAAGAAAGCTCTGTGGGATTGTTGCCAAAAATGGGGAGTCAAATTTTCATACTCAGCTCATGAAAGTGGTTGGCTGGTGTTTAAATTTGAGTCTGAGGACGATCTGAACCAAGTCCTCTCTATAGGCCCTTACTTCATATTTTAAAGACCCCTACTGCTGAAGGTTATGCCAGCATTCTTTGACTTTGGCAATGAGGAGCTCAGCAAGATCCCCGTCTGGGTTAAACTCAGAAATCTACCTCTGGAGCTTTGGAATCCTCAAGCCTTAGGGAAAATCCTGTCCAAGATTGGTTCGCCCATTCGATCTGACCATCGTACTACTTCTAAGGGGTCTATTTCTTTTGCTAGAGCTTTAGTTGAGGTTGATGCTTCTTTGGAGCTCATCGATGAAGTGCGATTTAGACTTCCTGCAGGGAAGACTTTTGTGCAAAAGATTGAGTATGAAAATAGACCTTCTTTTTGCACTCACTGCAAGATGATTGGGCGCCGCCTCACTAATTGTAAAACTGTCACTGCAAATAAGCTTGTTCTCATCACAGCATGCCCCACCTTGGATCAGCCACAAGTGGGTGATTCAGAAATGCCCCCACATACCAATACAACAGGCCCATCTGATTATCCAAAGAATGTCTAGACTAATCTGTCTGTCCCTCCTCACAGAAAACATGTTCTGGTTACAAATCATGTTCCTGTCCTTCAAAATTCTTATGACCTCAAAGAAACAGGGAACACTGAGTTGGATGATCCTATAGAAGAGGGGTTTGTTCAGGTGAAAACAAAACACCAGAAAAAAGGTAAAAAAGTGCAACTCATAAAGACAACCTGTATTGTGGATATGAAAGCTGATGTCCAAAGAGGAAGAAATCATAAAGCTGTAACTAGGGTCGAGGAGGCTTCCTCCTGTCCGAATCCATGATCATTGCCTCTTGGAACATTAGAGGCTTTAATTTGCCTCTGAAGCATCATGCGATGCAGAGCTTCCTTCGCTGCAGGGAAATTAACGTCATGGCTGTGTTGGAAACTAAGTTGAATAAGGCTTTAGTTGAGGAAATCATGAGAAGAAAGTTTGGTGACTGGCACTTCACCCATAACTTCACTTCTCATAATGCTGGCAGAATTCTTATCCTCTGGAAGCAGGATAAGATTCATCTTTCTGTTTTGGAGTCAAATGCCCAATTGATTCACTGTGCTATTGATTGTAAAACCACTGCCAAGCGCTTTCATGTTTCATTCATCTATGGTCTTCACTCCATAATGGCAAGAAGATCTCTTTGGATAAATCTGAATAGTATCAATGCTAATATGAATTGCCCCTGGCTCCTCATTGGTGACTTCAACTTCATTATGTCTCCCACCGACCGTTTCAATGGAGCTGAGCCCAATGATTATGAGTTGCAAGATTTTTTTGATTGCTATTCTAACCTGGGGTTGGGGAGCATCAACACTCATGGCCCCTTGTACACATAGACTAATGGCAGGGTGTGGAGCAAACTGGACAGAGGTTTATGTAACCAGGCCTGGTTCAATTCATTTGGAAATTCTGCTTGTGAAGTTATGGAGTTTATTTCTATTTCAGACCATACTCCTTTAGTTGTCACCACTGAGTTGGTAGTGCCTAGAGGTAATTCTCCATTTAAATTCAACAATGCTATTGTGAATCATCCAAATTTCTTAAGAATTGTTGCAGATGGCTAGAAGCAAAATATTCATGGCTGTAGCATGTTCAAGGTCTGTAAGAAATTGAAAGCTCTTAAAGCTCCTTTGAAGAATCTTTTTAAGCAGGAGTTCAGCAACATCTCCAACCGAGTGGAGCTAGCTGAGGCTGAATATAACAGTGTGCTTATTTCTCTAAAGCAAAATCCTCAGGATCCTTCCCTTCTTGCTCTGGCAAACCGCACTAGAGGGCAGACCATTATGCTTAGAAAAATGGAGTCTATGAAATTTGCTCAGCTCATCAAAAACAAATATCTGCTGCTGGCTGATAAATGCTCCAAATTCTTTCATGCTTTAATCAAGCACAACAGACACAGCCGGTTTATTGCTGCCATAAGGCTAGAGGATGGGCATAACACTTCCTCCCAAGATGAAATTGCCCTTGCTTTTGTGAATCACTTTAGGAATTTGTTTAGTGCTCATGAGCTGACCCAAACTCCTTCCATTTCGATCTGCAACAGGGGTCCTAAGGTTCCCACCGATTGCTTTGCGGCCTTACTTTGTCCTACTTCTAAGCAAGAGGTTTGGAACGTTATTTATGTGATGGATAACAATAAAGCTCCTGGGCCAGATGGTTTCAATGTTTTATTCTTCAAGAAGGCTTGGAATATCATTGGTGATGATATGTTTGCAGCGGTTAATGAATTCTTTACAACTAGAAAAATTCTAAAGCAGCTCAACCATGCTATTATTGCGCTTATTCCTAAGCATGATCATGCCTCCCAGGTTAACCATTTTAGACCCATATCTTGCTGTAATTTGTTATACAAGATTGTGTCTAAAATTCTGGCCAACCGCATAGCCCCAGTGCTTGAGACTATTATTGGGGAAACTCAAACTGCTTTCATTAAGAACAGAAAGATGATGGACAACATCTTCCTAGTTCAAGAGATTTTGCACAAATATGCCCGGAAAAGATCCTCTCTGAGATGCCTCCTGAAAATTGACTTGCATAAAGCTTATGATTCCATTTCCTGGGAATTCTTGGATTGGATGCTTAAGTCCATTGGCTTCCCAGCCCAGTTCTGTACTTGGATCATGGAATGTGTTTCTTCCACTTCCTTTAGTGTGGCAGTCAATGGATCCATTTACGGTCACTTCAAAGGGCAGCGAGGTCTTAGACAAGGGGATCCTCTCTCCCCTTATCTGTTTGTGTTCTATTTGGAGTACTTTTCCAGAGATATGACCAGCCTCAAGGATGATGCCAATTTTAAATTTCATCCCAACTGTGCAGGTATTCAGCTATCTCATTTGGCTTTTGTAGATGATATTATGCTTCTATCTAGAGGAGATATCCCTTCTGTGTCAACTATGTTTGCCAAGCTTCAGCACTTCTGTAGGGTTTCAGGGCTTTCCATCAGCTCTGATAAATCTGCCATATACTCAGCCGGTATTAGGCCTCATGAGCTTTCTCATATTCAGCAACTTACTGGATTTAGCTTGGGTGACTTCCCTTTTGGATACTTGGGTGTTCCCCTTTTATCATCTAGATTAAATGTATGTCATTATGCTCCCTTGCTTTCCAAGATTACTGGTCTGATTCAGGGATGGAGCAAGAAGTCTTTATCTTATGCAGGTAAGTTAGAGTTGATCAGAGCAGTTATTCAAGGAATTGTGAATTTATGGATGGGGATTTTTCCTTTGCCGCAATCTGTCCTGGACTGGATCAACGCTTCGTGCCGTAATTTTCTGTGGGGCAAAGCGGATATTGGCAAAAACAAGCCCCTGGTTGCTTGGTCAGTAGTTTGTTCTCCGAAAAAAGAAGGGGGTTTAGGCTTTTTTAGTCTCAAGGACTGGAACCTTGCGCTTCTTTCCCGTATCCTGTGGGACTTTCATTGTAAGAAAGATTCTTTATGGGTTTGGTGGGTTCACCATTACTATTTCAGAGGGAGCGATGTGTGGAATTACAATACTTCTTCATCAGATTCAGTTTTGATAAAGAAAATCATTCAAATAAGGGACTTTATTATCTCCAAAGAGCTAAGTACGGAAGAGGCCAAAAAGAGGATTCAATCTTGGAGCACCAATGAACAATTGCTTGTTGGCAAAGTCTATGAATACATTAGAGGTGCCAAGCCTACTGTTAGTTGGTGTTCTGTTATATGGAACCCAGCAATCCCCCCTAAGATGTCTTTCATTATGTGGCTTGCTAAAAGGAACCGACTGCTTACTCTTGACAAAGTTGCTTTTTTGAACAAGGGTTCCCTCTGCCCTTTATGTTCAAATGAGGCTGAGTCAAATGCTCATTTATTCTTTTCTTGCAGAAAATCTCTCCAAGTTTGGGCTCACACTCGTGATTTGGCTCCTTTCCGCAGGCGTTTCACTTCTTTACAGCGCATTACTGACTCTTTAATTAGGGGCAGATCCACATCAGGTGTTCAAGGAAAATTACGTTGTCTGGCTATAGCATTTACAGTCTACTGCATCTGGCTGTCTAGGAACAAGCTGATTTTTGAAGATTATCAATTTTCTGTAATAGAGGTTATTAGCAAGATTAAGTTTCTTATGTATAGACAAGCGCACCTGTTGCATTTGTTTTAACATCTTGATATAGGCCTTCTTGCATTAGGGAGGCTTTTGATTTTCTCTAGCTGTGGGGTATGCCCCGTTTATTGTTGTATCATTTTGGGTTTAATATAATTTACATTTTCCCCAAAAAAAATAACAACAACAACAATAATAATAGCGATAATAATGTAGAGACTAGTGCGTTAGATTTCAGTTTGACTTTTCTTTTAAAAGTGTGCTTTCTTATTTGAGATCTATTTGTAGTGCTAACCCTTCTATTGTTTTTTCATAATATTCTGTAGGTACTAATCCTTATTAAATACAATTGATGTTAGCTCCAGAATGAATTAAGGCAACTATATTAAATGTTTCATTTTGGATTACTAGGGTTATTTCATAGTGTCATTTGTGAGTAGTAATTATACTTAATAAATTAAAAAAAGATCTTGATCTTTGTCTTCATTATTTGTCTAATCTTGTACCTTTAAAATTTCTCTTCCTTCTAGTTCTAGTAATCTATACTCTAACGAAATGTCATTTTACTCAAGTATTTGGATATCTTGCTAAAGTTTACAACAAGAACAACAACAACAATAACAATAACAACAACTATACTAATAATAATAATAATAATAATATATGTTCAATACAATGATCAACCGTCTTTGGCATCCTTCTTGTCACCCTTGCCACCATCCTTGTCATCCTTTTTCCTATGTCAGAGTTGCACCCAACTACTAAACCCTCCTGCAACACTTGTAAAACTTGTTGTATGAGTTGATGATGACTCGTACCCTTTGGTATAGCTTTGAGGTCCAGGAAGCTTTGCATAGCTCCTAACACTATCTAGAATCGATCCTACAATAATAGAAATTACAATTAATAACTATTTTTCAATGTCAATTTTGCAAAAAAAATCAACACAATTCAATTTGCATTACCTGGCAAGAGTAGTCTCCACCTGGTACATAGTCTCCACTTGGTGTGAAAGCTTGTAAAACCAAGGCATATAATTAGAGCTACAAGCCCAAGGACCCCCAAGCGACACAACATTGCCTAGAGGAATGATATATGGCTACCACTTTGCCCATCCCTGACACAACTGATACGTACAACAAGGAGGTGGCCGGCATCAAATCGATTGTACATGGCCAAATTGCCTTAGTACCCTTTCCAAAAGATAAGGCCTCAGGTTAGTCTTGCATCTAATGAAGCCAAAGTAAAGTGTCTGACCTACAAAGGGCCTCACATGCTTGTGCTCCTCATATGGACACCAGATGACAATGTTCATTTGTAGCTCATTCGGTTTCTCCTTGATTGGAAGGTCACACCAGATACCTCTTAATGGATTCCATCTAGTGGCTAGAGGATCCTCATCCATGTAATTGTTGGATCAAGTGGCCTCGGAATAATTAAGAAGGAGGGGTTGAATTAATTATTAATGAACCTTTACTAATTAAAAATCTATCCTTCTTAATGTTACTAGATTCAATTAGGCTTTTACTACAAAATTAAGAAAGTAAAGAACAGAAATAGAAACTTAACCAAAAGTAAAAGCGATAATTAAAGTACACAACGGAAATTAAAGAGTGTATGGAAGAAGAAGACAAACAAAAGAGTTTTATACTGGTTCGGCAACAACCCGTGCCTACATCCAGTCCCCAAGCGACCTGCGGTCCTTGAGATTTCTTTTCAACCTTGTAAAATCCTTTACAAGCAAAGATCCACAAAGGATGTACCCTTCTTTGTTCTCTTTGAACAACCAAGTGGATGTACCCTCCACTTGAACTGATCCACAAGAGATGTACCCTCTCTTGTTCTCAGTTACAACAACCCAAGTAAATGTACCCTCTACTTGTACCCAAAAGGATGTACCCTCCAATGTGTTAAGACAAAGTTCTCAAGCGGTTAGTCCTTTGAAACTTTGTGAAGGGGAAACAAAAGATATCTCAGGCGGTTAGTCCTTTGAAATCTTTTGTTTATGGGAAAGGGAAGAATCAAAAGAATTCTCAGACTGTGTCATTTTGAATTCTTTGACAAGGGAGAAGGGAGACACAGAATTCAGGCGATTAGTTCTTCGTTCTTTTGGAAAAGGGAGAAGAGAGACACAAAAAGAATTCAGGTGGTTAGTCCTTGGCAAATTCTTTTTGGCAAAGGGAGAAGAGAATGAAAAAGATGAATATCACACTTTTCTTTTCTGTGAAAGAACAAGGTTTGAAAACCAGAAAACTTAGAAAGAATATATGAAAAAGTTGTAAGTCATTGTTCTTGAAATGCAAGTCAAGGTCTTGCTTTTATAGACTCTTCATGTCTGGTCAAGAAAACCATTAGAAGAGTTATAACCTTTAGAAAAACCTAAAAACCATTGGAAGAGTTATATCTCTTGATTTTTATTCAAAACTTGTCACTGCTAATCGATTACCAAAAACATGTAATCGATTACACAAAGCTTTTTATGAAAGGATATGACTCTTCACAATTGATTTTGAATTTCAACGTTCAGATACACTGGTAATCGATTACCAATATCTTGTAATCGATTACACCATTATGAAATTAATTGGAACGTTGCAAATTCAGTTAAAAGCTTTTGAAATCAAACTTTGCCACTGGTAATCGATTACAGGAAACTGGTAATCGATTACCAAAGAGTAAAAACTTTGGTAACTTAGAAAATTTTGAGAAAAACTCTTTTGAAAAACAAAACTGTGCTATGTTTGTTTTTTTGAAAAATCTTTTCAATACTTCCCTTGTGAAGTCTTCTTGATTTCTTCTCTTGAATCTTGAAGTCATCTTCTCTTGAATCTTGAAATCAAACTTCTCTTGATTCTTGAAACTTGTTGACTCAATCTTGAAATCATTCTCTTGGGCTTTTTGTCATCATCTTTGTTATCATCAAAACTACTTGAATCAACTTGATTCATCATCATGAAACTTGCTTCTATAGTAATCCTTCGGCTTCGGGTAACTAGCATTTGGAGAAATGTTCAAACACCCATGCCTGTAAAATTCAAATTTCATTTAAGTACAATAATAAAAAAATATTAATAAAAATAATTACATTACTAAAATATCTTCATTACTATGAGTAACGTCATTTAACCTCCACACTGCTTGCTATCATACAAGCTCGTATAGGAGAGATAGTCATAGAGGTACGCTAATGCAGGTACTCCCTGTGTGTACTTGTGACAAGTACTTAGGTTGTTGAGGTACTAGAGATAAGCAACATGAACATGAGTCGAGTTCTTGTCTCCAAATTTCGTACTGCCAATCAAGTGCAAGAGATAAGTTGTGGCAACCCAAACATAGGAGCTTGATTCGACATATCTCTCATGTAGATCTGCCAACCATGTCAACTTACCCTAACACTTGCATTTGTTGTCGCCTTAGCCTTTGTCTCTATCGAAATGCATAGATGACTCATTAGTAGGACTGTCATTGCATCTCTGTCAAAGATCGAGGGGACATGATGAAAGCCTGCATATCATAGGCAAGACACATCATCTAGAGTGATGATCATCTCTCTGACAGGTAGATAGAAGGAAGATGTCTCCTAGTGCCACCTCTCTAGAAAGGCATTCACCAAGCCCTTATTCGTGGCAGGATACTGCGCTACAACAAGGCTTGTTAGTCCCAATCGATCCTTATAACCCCCTAACTTGTTGATGGTAAGGCATAATAACACTTAGGCACTGTGACTAACAAGCATTAGCTTATTTTGCTCCAAGCAAATACAAATGTGCACAACACAATGATCCTTATATGACCAAAGGTCAAATCAATTGAGCCTTCTCCAAATGACGGTCTAATGTGCCTCTCTGTCACATTTTTTCGTTAATGTTGTGGTTGCATTCACCAATGTATGATGTTTGCTTCTTGCAAGTCATCACAAATCTAAAAAAAAAAATGAAAAAATTAGTCAACAATTCTGCATAATAAAAAATTATATTTAATTAAGAAAATAAAATTGAAAACATGTTAAAAATAGAAAAATAAGACACATTGAAATTGTGTAGTATTAAAAAGTAAACAAAAAAATACATAATGAAATTACAATTCTTTATGTTATTTTTAGGAAACGAAATCATAATTTCATGATAGAGGTAATTATAATTGAAAATTTTTCATTATACACAAAATCATGGGAAGAAAAAAACAAACAAATCTGGGGGACGACAATGAAGGGGGAGGAGGATGAAAAGGTTGGAAACTGAAGGAGAAGGAAATGACTGGAAAGGGAAGGAGAATGGAAGAGTTGGGAAGGGGTTTAGAAGGGGGAGAGAAGGTGGGTGGTGGTGGTGGGGTGGGATCTGGTGGAAGGAAGGAAGAAGAAGGAGGGGTGGAAAATTTTGAAATGAGAGACAGAAGGGTCTTTTCAGACAGAGGTAGGGACCGATAGCAAAAGCGGTGGGACCAATTGTAACTCCCGGTGGGTTTCGTTTTTATTCATATATTTGGACAAAAAAAAAAAAAACTGCCTCTCTCTTTCTGTCTCTCATCTAAGAGAAGTCTCTGCTGACATTGTTTTGTTCCCGAAATCTTTGCTCTGCTTTTTGGAGGGTTTTGAAAACATTTGAAGAATTTATTTGGGCTCACTTCACAGCAATAACACAATCCCGCCCTCAGCCTCTCTTGTTCTCAGCTTCAATTCGTTTTCAATTCTTGCCGCATCGATTCCCAACCCTAATCTTCTACCATGACTGAGGTAAATGCGTTAATCACCCCAATTTTATATCATATAATTTTCATGATTATTCTGATGCACTCTTTATTTTTCATAATTTATATTCCTGCACAAGAATCATATCAAAGTTTATATATTTCTTGGGCGTTCTGCCCCGTTCATAATCAATGTTACCTACCACCCAAGATTCTTGTCCAAGGTTTGCCTATTATGAATTTATGTGTTCTGATACTTTAAAACCAGATTAATGTAAAAATATTTTTGCTTTTGTGATGATATATTCCGGAATCAGAAGGTTGGAGTCCACTAGGTGCGTGTTTAGTTCAGCTTATTTTGGAGAAATGATATCATATTTATAATTTCATCAGAAAGCTTTTGAAAAAAATAGTGATTAATTTCTTCTAAAATAATCTATGCCTAACATGTATTATTGGCGTGTTTGGTTCCACGTTTTGAATGTGATTTTCCACGTTTCGGATGTGATTTTCAGAAGCTAACAGTTATAGCTTTCACATCCTAAACGTGATTCCTCCATCCTCAACAAATTTTCAAACACCATATATATTTTAGAAGAGTCGTTGGAGATGTGGGCATTTAGACCATCATGAGAGAAGGTTGTGGAGGTGGATTATTGAGATTTGGTAATATCTTTAATTTTCTGATATGTGAAAGTTAGGTTTGTTAGTTGTGACCAGTTTATTGTTTGGTTGCACTTCGATGCTGGTGGGTTTTGTTAATTAACTGTTTTTCGTGGTTTTCAGTACTGGGTCAGCCAGGGCAACAAATGGTGCGACTTTTGCAAAATTTATATATCAAACAACCCTGGAAGCATCAGGAATCATGAGCTTGGCCAACGCCACAAAGATAATGTTTCCAAGAGGCTAGCTGCTATGAGAAAAGATAATATTGCTAAGGAGAAAGAACAGAAAGAAACAGCTCGTGCCATTGAGCAAATTGAAGCAGTAAGGGTTTCACACTTATTTTATATTAATCATGCTGATGCTGCATTCTTCATACTTATTCATGATAATGATATCACTGGTATAATCATGAACAATTCATTCATCCATAGCGTTTTACCCTCTTTATTCACACCACAAAGCCTATTGAAGTTATTGAAGTGAATTGCTGCAAATTCTGAGAAATACATGGTTCTCAGTTCTCACAAGTTCAAGCAAATTCTCCCTTATAACAATGGCTGCTATACAATGTTAGAATATATGACTGGAAGTCTCCTGATATCACATAATGCACAATTATTGGAATGCTAGCTAAGCAAACACTATCAAGGGTAAAAAAATGTATTCAAAAGGATGTAAAACAGTATGTTGTTAGCATATCTTGTCTTTAATCCAAATAAAAGACTTGACATTATAAGGATCTTGGATTCCTGAAGGGACTCTTCAAGTAAAATGTTGGCTGTATTCAACGATTGGGAATCAACTGGAAATTGAAGTTGCATGAAATTTGCACCTGTGCTTAACTTTTGGCAAATGGGAAATATTTGGATGTTGCAGTAGTATCATAGTTTATGTACACATTTATACTCAAAGATGAGATATGTAAATTTTGTTATATCTGTATTCTTTGTATACAAATGCAGAAAGCGCAGCGTAGCTATCAAAAGGATAAAGCAAAGTTTGAGGAGACCAGAGAATCACATGAATTGGATGACCAAGGTTGTAAGTATAAACTTCTATTGATAGAGTTCTAATTAGCAATTAATTTGCTTAGTCTGATACATGTTTTGACATTCAAACTTTGTTTAGATCATATACTATAGGGGAGTGAATTAGTCTGTTACAAAGAAAAAATAATTTTGGTGAATCAACTCAATTAGGAGAGCCCCATTTCCAGAAATTACTTACACTGTATGGTCTTTCAAAGCATTACAAAGAAGTTCTTGCACCGCACATCTTTCCTAAGGTTATCAGTAATTATCTATAACTATTATAGTGGGAATAATCCCATTTAGTATCATCTTTCTTCTGGTCAATTTTACCCTCAACTATTATAAACTACTACTATTTTAACTTCCAAAATAGCAGTTACATCTTTAAAAAACAAGTTACACCAAACTACATATATAAGTAACTTCCAAGTTTAGGCACGGAGTGCCTTTTTGCACTAGTTATAGTTATAAAAGACCAGTTTTTTTTTTTTAAAGTGGTGGGAGTTGAGGGCGAGCCCTGGTGCAGCGGTAAAGTTGTGCCTTGGTGACTTGTTGGTCATGGGTTCGAATCCGGAAACAGCCTCTTTGCATATGCAAGGGTAAGGCTGCGTACAACATCCCTCCCCCATACCTTCGCATAGCGAAGAGCCTCTGGGCAATGGGGTACGAAGTTTTAAAGTGGTGGGAGTTGGCTTGTATAAGTGGATATGCCCAATGTTGTTAATGGCGGATGGCGGTTCATGGCGGAAAGTCAAAAATCCGCCATAAAAATATGGCGGATGGCGTAGCGGAAAATGGCGGATGTCATGGCGGACACAAAAAAAAAAAAAAACATATATATAAACTCATTGAAATTGAAAAAAACAAAGGATTGCATTCAAATAAACTAAAAAAGTTTCATGAGTTCATACAATAATCAAGTACCAACACCAAATAAACTCATTAAAGAGTTCAAAATAAGAAAATGATAAAAACATAATGCAAAGTGCAAAGTGAAGGTTGAGGCTCTAATCATCTTCTCCAATCCCAACATAATCATCTTCGTTGTTATCATATGGTAATGGAGCATCTCCCTCTCCCTCTTCCCCATCAGACGCCTCAAAATTGACCATGATTTCTTCTTCTTCTTCAGATTCAACATCAATATTCTCCTCAACATCTAGATCCTCATCATTTTCTTGGACTGCTTTTTGCTTCCTTGATGAAGATCCAACAACCATTGCCTGTTTTTTAGAAGTTTGGGCAGCAGCAACACTTGTTTTTTGCTTTTTCCGCCTAGTATACATCCTACACTCTCCAACCCCCGAAGCCTGATACACAGTTGCCCAATTTAGAGCATCATCATCTTCAAATACCAAATCATTTCCAGCATCATTATCATCATCTTGATCCATCTCTCCCACGAGCCATTCATTGCATACATCAATATCATTAAGAGAAATTGGATCAATTTCATCTCTTGCATTATATCTTTGCTTCAATTGTTGGTTGTATTTGACAAACACCAAATCATGCAACCTCTTGTGCTCAAGCCTATTTCTTTTTTTGGAATGAATCTACAACATAACAAATAAATGTTGATTTCAATCTCAAATATACTCCAAATATAACTTGATCATCAAAATTAAATAAAATTAAAAAGTATAGTTAGAGTTTTGTCACAATTACTTGCTCAAACACACTCCAATTTCTTTCACATCCTGAAGCACTGCAAGTCAAACTCAAAATCTTAATAGCCAGCTTCTGCAAATTTGGAGTTTGTGACCCAAACATTCGCCACCAATATGCTGCAATACCAATTACCAACCAAGAGCATAACTTAGAATTCTGAATTCTAACACTAATACATAAAAAAAATAGTATGATAAAAGTTTCTTACTAGGAGAATGGGTTTTCCTTTGAGCCATTGCAAAGTCGGAACCAAAGTGGTCAGCACCAATCTTGTAAAGATGCAACTCGGTTAGAATTTTCTGTTGCACATCAAATTGTGGAATAAACTTCTTAATGCACTCAAACAAACCATTGGTGACCTCAAAATCAAACTCCAAGTCAGTGTTGTCATAAAAGAACTCTGGATTTAAGAAGTGGGCAGCTGCATGCAATGGCCTATGAAGCTGACAATTCCATCTTTTATCAATGATTTCAAACACATCTTTGTACTTGCTTTCATTGTTGTTGAAAGACTTCATAATTGTTTCTTTTGCCTTGTCCATTGCTTCATAAATATAGCCCATGGCTGGTTTCCTTTCACCATCCACAAGACGAAGCACTTTCACAAGTGGAGCCATGACTTTAAGAGTGTAAACCACACTATTCCAAAAAGAAGGCATGAGCACTACCTTTGCAGCTTCTTTTCCCTTAGGCTCCTTAGATAGCTTGTTCAAGGTCCATTCATCAGAAGTAAACATCTTTCTAATATTGGCTTTCTCTTTGTGAAGCCTTTCCAAGGTTAGATAAGAAGTGGCAAATCTAGTAATAGCATGTCTCACCAATTCCCTCTTGTTTGTAAAATTTCTCAACAAACTTAAGGTACTAGAATGGGCATAGATAAACCCAACTAGATTAATTGCCCTTCTAATGGTCTTCCTTATCAAGGGAAGCTTCCCAATATCTTCAAGCATCAAATCAATACAATGAGCTGCACAAGGAGTCCAATAAATATGTTTCCTTTTCTCCTCCAACAACTTACCCGCTAAAACATAGTTGCTCCCATTATCGGTTACAACTTGAACAACATTCTCTTCTCCAACTTCCTCCACAATGGCATCAAGCAACTCAAAAAGCTTTTCACCTGTCTTCACAAAATCAGAGCCATCAACAGACTTCAAAAACATGGTACCAGCTTGAGAGTTAATCAAAAAATTAATGATGCATCTTTGTTTCCGATCAGTCCATGCATCGGACATAATAGTACAACCATACTTGACCCATTGCTCCTTATGGCCTTTCATCAAATTTTCAGTATATTCAACTTCCTTCTTCAAGAGTGGAACTCTGATGTCATGATAGCTAGGAATGGGCAAATGTGGCCCATATTGATCAATGGCTGCAACCATGTTCTCAAAGCTTTTCAATTTAATGAGGTTGAATGACAAACCTGCTTGGTACCAAAAGCGAGCAATATGTTGATGCACCTTCAATACTTCATTCTTATCCATTGACTCTCTTATGTTCATTTGCCTCAGCATCTCCATTTTTCTCCGATTGATTGCATTTTCTGGATTCTTACAGAATTTGTCCATTGGTCCTTTTTTAGTCCCACACTTTGTCTTTGCACTTGCAGCAGCATTACAAGAATCCGCAAACTCATCTTCTTCACTTCCATCACATCCAATCGGTTCACCAAATTCAAAATCTCTTATATTTGCCATATTACCACTGCCAGAAGTACTGTAAGTGGTCCCACTTTTTTTTGTAGCCATATATTCCTTCAACTCTTCAACTACATTTGGGGGAGTTTTCTTGCAAGCTGCAACGTTGCCCGACTTCCCAATCAGGTGTTGTTTGGCTCGGGTTATTCCTCCCTTAGTGATTTTTCCACAAAAATTACAAACAATGGTGTTTGTATCTCCTTCCACTAGTGAATGGCAATATTTCCAGCCTGGGTCTGCCTTATTTTTCCTCGTTGCACTTGCAGTAGCAGCATCGGATGATGGTTCAGCCATTTAAAATCACTAAAAAGGGACTGAACAGGAAAAAAAAATTATGGTGTCAAATACGAAAAAAAAAAAAAGGGACTGTTAACAGTAAAAAGGGGTGTCAAATAGCAAAAGGAAAAAAAAAAGTTGTAGACAGAAAAATGGGGTGTGTCAAATAGCAAAAAGCCCAAATCAAAATAAAAAAAAAAAGATCAAGGTTGGCTGACCCGCGTCTGCGTCTTCGTCTTCTTCGTCTTCTTCACGAGACAGAAAGAAGAGGCGTCGCGGTCGCGGGAGGCTGCGTTGCCGGGGCTCGCGCGAAGTTGGCCTTCGTCTTCGTGTAAGGGTGTCGCGGGCGGCGGCGGTTGGGTGCGCGGACTGTGCGGGTGTCGCCTGTCGCGGCGGCGGCTGGGTGCGACGGGGTGAGGGAAGGACGCAGAGGTGAGGGAAGGACGCAGAGGTGAGGTGCGGCGTGGGACAACATTTAATTGAATGCATAACCGGGTAGGGTTGGGTCGGGTCGGCCCAACTCCTACCGCGGACAAAAACCAAGCAAATCCCGCCATTTTCCGCCACCCCGCCATAATCGTCACGACCGCCATGGCTATGGTGGCCGCCATGGCGCCGCCATCCCAAACCCGCCACGCCACCGCTATTCGGTGGCGTTTTTTCGCAAATCCGCCACCTAAATCCGCCATGGCGCCGCCATGGCCGCCATTTAACAACACTGGATATGCCAAACAAGTCTTACACTATAAGGAATTACCCTGCAAGCTGTAGTTAATCAGTTATAACAGAGTTTACTTTGTAAGAGGAAATGCAAAACTATCTTTAGCATTGGAAATTGTTTTAACTAATATTAATTTCATGTGGTAGACTTAGGAGTTGGAGTTCATTACAGATTATTAAAATAAGCCCTAATTTTAACCCTTTTAAGAATAGTGGTCTGGTGTTTTTGAGAAACTTGGGCTAAATAATCTAATTATCTTTCTGTCAAATTTTAGTTTTGCAAGGGACTTTAATCTGTGGTATGAAACACAGTTTTTAAGAATGTTTTTAGATAATTTCTTTCTTCACATTAAAAAAGTGGAACTCTTTTTTCCTCAGAAAGGACTTGAATATCAAATCTAAAGACTTACGATTAGTCTCCTCTCCTTCCGTTTGTTTTTTTCCTTTTAATTTTGGTAGATAATACCATGGGTGTAAATGACAAGAAAATTTGGAAAATTTGAAATCTAGATGATATTATGGCTTCTCATACTAGGTTCATTGAAAGAGCAAAATAAGTCTATTTACTACTTTCTCAATTTTTTCCCATTGAAAGAAATTTTGAAATTTCTTTTCTGGAACTATTCATAGTGTTGGGAGTTGTTTGTGTTGACAGCATAAATATAAAATTTTGTTCCTATTCAGCTTAGAAAAAAAATATGTGAATGGATTACCTACAGTTGTATTTTCAACGGCACCTTCTGTAGTTACAATCTAAGGGCCAAATTTATTTTTAACATATTTAACTTTAACATTTAGCATAAAACAAATAAAGTTAAGGTCAGGATCTCTGCATTCTCATTTTAAACTGCAGAGGAGCATGATGCCAAAAAAAATATACGTGTAGCTTCATGATACAAACCCAACTCAATATACTCACAATAGATGTGTCAGTGTCAGTGTCACTGTATTGTATTGTTGCTGTATTGATTTTTGTTAGGACTGAGTCCAAGCAAGAATCTGTAACAGGAAAGGGTTTGGGTTTGCAGGTTTATTATAGGATAAGGAAAGGGTCAAAAAGTTGTAACAAACACTTAAGAGTGATATGAGAATTGGTTAGTTCTGTTATTTGGAGAATTTTAACTCCTATAAATAAGAGTCCTCTCTTTAGTTAGAGGACAGGATTTGAAATATACAGTTACTGAGCTATTGCCAGTGTAAAAGGAGAAAGCTCCTTTAGAGTTGTATATCTGGTTTGTCCTCTCTCTTTCAGCAATAAGAAAGCTATTCCAGTTTTTCCCTGTCGTGTGTGATTTTTCCCTTGTGGGTTCTATTTTTCCTACTTTAGAAAGAAGTTCCTAACAATTTTGCATCTCAAAACTGATTATTGCTGCATGATTTTGTAGAATGGGAGTTTGACAGCAGTTCAGGCTATTACTACCATAAAACAAATGGATTTTACTATGACCAAAAGTCAGGATTTTACTATTCTGATACTATGGGTACAATGCTAGTGATTTTGTCTTACTCTTACGTGTATAATATCATCTTGATAATTGATGGCATATTTTCTTTAAAAAATTTCAACTTCAACAGGCAAGTGGGTGACACAGGAAGAAGCATATGCCTCCCCTCACTTTACGTCTAATGCCAGGCACAATGGACCAACTGTGAAGAAATCCTTGTCAACATCACAGTCCAAATCAGATGGAAACCAAGCAAATAAGTTTAATAATAGATCTTCACCAGGGCCAGTTGTAACAACTTTGAATCCCAAAAGAAATGTGAAAGCTGCTCCTTCATCTCTTGCAGTTGGAAAGAGAAAGAGACCTGGTGAAAAATCCAAGGTTATCTCTGATGAAGAAAAAGCAGCTCTCAAGGCAAGAGAGGCTGCAAGGAAAAGGGTACAGGAGAGGGAGAAACCCTTGCTCGGCCTTTACAACAAGCCTTACTAACTGTACAAAATTTACTTTAGCAGCCTTGTCTTCCCCCAGAAATATGAGGTTGTGCTTCTTTTTTGCCTGATTCCTTTAGGCTGCCATTAAGGTGGGTGTCCTAAGTCCCCAAGTGTTTTCCATGTGACTCTACCTTGTACAATGTAACTGCTCCTTTTTTTTTTTGTTTTGTTTTTGCAATACATGAATGCTAATTTTCAGCTTTGTTTGTATGAGAGGAGAAAAAAAAAAGGTTTAGAAGTCTTCGTTAGGCCGATGAAAGCAAGTTAAATCTCCGTTGCAGAAGCTTTTGTAAAACACATCCAAATAAGTTAATCCTTATCCTTATGTGGATACTAAAGCAATGCACATTAACGTTCTTTAGTGTGTTAAATCATATGGTGTACAAGTTGGGAAAACTTATAGTCAAATATCCTGAACTTTATTCCTTTATTTATTAGTATATGTACTTTTCTTTTTTGTGGGGTGAGGGGATTATGAGCTTTTTTCATTGTTTCTGATTTAAGAAAACATTTTTATTTTTTGTTTTTACTTTATTTTGTTTGAGTCAATAGTGTAATATATATTTACTTCCAAAATTCCCAAGGAAAATATTGAAAGCAAAAATCAACTTGGATGCTAATAGTTTGTACAACATGGCTTTCAAATCTACTTCAAAATAGTATTCCTTCCCTTCACAATGATCATTGAAGGTAATGGTAATAAAAACACAAAGTGTAAGCATAATAGGCTAACCCAATGTCAAGCAATCCTTCAACTTTTTTTTTTTCCTTTTCTGCTGATTAGAATAAATATCCTTTTATTGTCATTCAAGTCATTCCATTCACTTTATTCCCCACAAGAATTTAGAGTCCCTCAGCTCCCTCATATAAACACACCCACATTCATATTGAGCACAAATCAGACCCTTCAACACTTGAGTGAAAATCTTAATTCATTCATTTACCTTAAAGAAAATGCCTTCACCAGTGCAGCCAAGTCACTCTCCATCTGCTGAAGGAGAGAAACACAAGCAATTGAATAAAGAGATCAGGGGCATGCTCTCTGCCATCACTCACAGGGTCACAGATTTTCACAAGCCAGGTTCAACCAACCAAATGGAGAATGATGGAGAACATGGTTTGACCATGGTCACCCTTTAGGGAACAACAATGGTGCCACTATGAAAAGTGAATTGGATGAAAAATCAAGCAACCCTTCTCATGGTGATGAGCCTGAGGCTTTGAGCACCTTTGTTAACAGCAACTTCCAAGCCATCAACAACTCGGTCATGCTTGGTGGAAGTTATCAGGCCAATGATCCTGGTGTGCACATGGATATCTCAGATTTCTCCACTGCGCATGAGCATCATCATCAAAGTCACTACCACAAGGAAGAAAGGCATGGGAAGAAGGGAAAGAAAATAGAGAAAAAAGCTTCCAAACCCAAAGAATCATCATCATCATCATCATCTTCTGATTGAGCTTAATTTTGGTGCTGAAAGCTTCAAAACAGTTGAGTGTCCGAGAATACATGCGATCGACACTTAGAGAATAGAACCTCTTGTGTTGATTGTTAAGCACTAGCTAATCATATCTTACGTATGTTTTGAATAACCATGTTTTTGTAATATTTTGTTTGTTTTTTGTTTATTCTTTTCTTTGTGCGGTGTCAAGCAAATGCAGTATTTATTTTAATCATGCGTGATTACACTGTAATCTATTCACCAAGAATGCATGAACAATTCGAGTTTTGAGTCAAGTGTCAAAGTTACCAGGTAACCTATGTTATCCTTGGAGATAAATGCCTAGTTCAGATGTTGAATAAGAGAAATACTAATGGCACATTTTCAATTCATTAAAATTTATAGGAAACTATAAAATGGCCATTAGGGGTATGCAAAAAACCGTTCAGATTGAACTAAATCGTAACAAAACTTAAACCAAATTATATTTTATAAAACTCGGTTAACAGATGATTTTCATTTAAATATTTATTTTATTTGAAAAAAATAGTTCATAAACTAGTTCCAAACTGATTTAATTCTTAGAATCAGATTTTGAATAAATTTCTAAATCAGTTTGGCTATTTGGATATAAAATCGAATCGGTTAAAACAGTTTGAAACCAATTTGATTTTGTTTTTTTATCGAATTAATTTTTACACACTCCTAATTGTCATAATGTCTAACTAAAGCTAAAGCTTTCTTCTGTGCATTATTAAAAGCTAGCAATGGTTGCAGACTCACTCAACGTTCAACTTTAAACTCTCCAAGGACTTGGACATCGTTTCCGTGGCTTGTTCAAAATGGTTGAAGCAAAGGTTGTTATATATCCCTCAAATTTAGCTAGCGCAACATATTATGAGCAACATAATCACTAATAATGTATTGGAAGGACATGTTTCTCCCTGCTTTGCCACAAATACTGGAATCACCTCCAATACATAATCTAGTTTATCTCTAAACCAGTTTTGTTTTTTAAAACTAATTCGATTTTGAATCAATTTGATTACTTGGATATAAAATCTAACCGTTAAAACAATTTGAAATGAATCTAGTTCTGTTTTTTTACTGAATTAATTTTTGCATACCCCTAATTACCATAATGTCTAACTAAAGCTAAAGCTTTCTTCTGTGCATTATTAAAAGCTAGCAATGGTTGCAGACTCACTCAACGTTCAACTTTAAACTCTCCAAGGACTTGGACATCGTTTTCGTGGCTTGTTCAAAATGGTTGAAGCAAAGGTTGCTATATATTCCTCAAATTTAGCTAACGCAACATAGTATGAGCAATATAATCACTAATAATGTATTGGAAGGACATGCTTCTCCCTGCTTTGCCACAAATACTGGAATCACCTCCAATACATAATCAATCTTTCGTTATCAACTATGTCCTAATGAGTAACTTTTAATTTATTAAGAAAAAATTTAAATATGTTTTTGATCCTCAGTAAATTAGTATTTTTTTTTAAAATTTTGGTCTAAGTTCATTTTTTTTCAATTATAAATAAAGTTTATGTATTTTTAATTTTGATTCTTGTAAGATATTTTATTCATTTTTAGTCCATATAAGTTTATGTTTTTTTAAGTTTGGTCTATGTAATATTTTTTATTTATAGTTTTTAAAAGTTTGTGCTTACAAAAATCAAAATTAAAAAAAAACATAAATTTATAGGACTAAAAATGAACAAAATATTTTATAAGAATTAAAATTGAAAATGCACCAACTTATAGAAACTAAAATTAAAAAAAATTATAGGACCAAAATTATATTTAAGCCTTAAATCAAAAAGAATAATTTTAAAATACATGATAATTAATGCTTTTGAAAATAAAGTAAAAAGTATTTAACGAAAATAAAATAATTTACTATATATATTAAAAAGACAAAAATATTCAATATTTATTTGTTAGTAATAAAATTATTTAATGAAATATATCAAATTCTCCTAAGTTGCTATCCAAAAAGTAAGGTCTGTTGAATTTAAGTATTAGGAATGAAAATAAGTGTATTATGAATGAATAGAAAAATCATAATTGGGCATGAGTTTTTTTCCTTATACTGCTCCCTTGAAGCTTAAAAAATTCAAAGTCCTATATGCGGTCAAATCAATATATTTTATGAAAAAATATTTAAATCTCATTGAACTCACCAATTAAATTATTTTTTTAAAGTACAAGATATTTAAGTCATTTAAATAAAACGATGTATTCCTTCATAAGAAAAATAAAAGAAATGCTATCAAAGATGTCACCACATATGCCAGTCATGTTCCGGGTATGTATTAGTCTAGACAAGTTTAATAGATCCTTCACACCTATATAAGGTACTAAAAAGAATGATATAGAATCTATTTTATCATATATATATATATATATATATATATATATATATATATATATATATATATATAAATAAAAGAATGTTTTTCTATGGGAAGATACTACATGACAATTTTATATTTATTTTTTTCAAAAAGAAATATTATACGACACAGTCAAGAAAATAGTTGTGTAATTATTAATAATATTATAAATATATTTTAATTTGATTTAAGTAATTATTAATAACACAATCAATCATTTGTAAAATAATTCAAGTGAATATTTAATTTGATATATTAATTGAAATACTTAAAATCAATACATGTGTTTGTCCATGATATTAATTCATTAATTTATTTATAATTATCTTTCTTATTAGAAATTTCCCATATTTTTAGTAATCACAAATAAGTTTAATTTTACTGATTCAAATTTTAGGTTTTTTAAATTAATGATACGTATTCTTAACGGCATCTCATGATTCCATCAAATTATAAAAATAACAGCTTTTCTTTTTTAAAAAAGAAATATTAAACTTTCGTTTGATGTAGTGTTTTCTTTAAGTTAAAAATTCAGAAAAGTTTTATTTTTAATTTATTATTATTATTATGAATTTTCAGATGTTGTGGGTAAAATTTTTTATATACATGTATTTGTCATATGATATTAATTAATTTATAATTATCTTTCTTACCGGATCAAATTCTACTTAGAGTCATTCATACTTAAAATATCAAAATTAAATTATAAATTTTATATAAAAAATTAAAAATAATAAACAATTTTCATGAATAATTTATAATGTAAGTTTATATTTTTTTTTATAATTTGATCCAAAAATGATATTTAAAGTTTACTTGGTAACTTTTTTTACAGTTTAAATATTTTTAGATGACATATAAAGCTTAAAAATGTATATTAAATAATAATAAAAAAATTCTTTTGTAATTGAACAATTTTATTCAATTTTTTTTATCTCAAATTAAGCGGAAATCACTTTTCTTTAAAAATAAATTGTTGTTTATTACATCAAATACAAAATTTCTAATTTGATACACTTTTTCTTCTGAAAATATATTTTTAAAATTTTAACAAGTTTAATTTAAGTATTCTAATCAATATATTATTATTTAAAAATAAATAAACATTGATTTGAATCAATTTACAAATTATTAGTCATATTATTAATACTTAAATCAAATAAAAAAATTAAACTACATCATACCTATCATATATGCAAATGATTCTATTAATTTTTATCATCATACGCCTTATAATATTTTCATACATATGATAACTTTAATATATTTAATTAAAATATTATAAAAGAAGATTTTGGCACGTGAACATATTTTACTTTTGACGAAGATTAATCATTAACAAAGTTATTAGATACTTTATACTAATAAAATGATTAAAAAATAATTAAATCATTTTTAAAAAAAAAGTTAAAATGGAACATCTAACACATCACCAAAGTGAAGAATTACCTACCTAGGACTACACTTCCAATAATAATAGTTTCCAGAATGTGTATATATAAAAATATATTTAAATATTTATTGACATATTTACTAAAATTTAAATTAAATCATTAATAATATAATAATATATTAAAAATTTAATCTTATAAATTATAAATGTGAATTTAATAGCGTGAAATGAGACATTAAACTAATTCTATTAAAGAAATATTATTGAATTCACACACACAAAAAATAGTATAGAAACTTTGATTTTCTAATCACCTAGTGGCAGGGCAGGAATTAATCCTGATCCTCTCGTGCAATTCAGCAAGATTTCTATGGACCAGAAATCTTAGTTGTGAATCACATTCTCTCTCCTAAATTACTGTTGCAATAATTAATCAAATGCTTGAGATTTTGCAAGACACGAAGAAGGGGCAAGAAGACAGACCCACCATGGAGACCATTTTATATGTCAACAAGGGAAAAAGGTATGTTGCTTTTTCAGCCTAAATTGCACACTAATCTTCCCATAATTTTTAATCAGCAATTTCAGTACGAGGATACTCTCTGAGAAGTAATCCTACTTTTTTTTTTTCTTTTTTCTCATTTCAGTCTTCCTATTTTTCAATTTTTTAGTGGGAGAGAGTGGGGTAGAATTATTATAGGTTGTAAAGTTATTCCCGTGTGTATCTTACATAGTTGGCTGGCTCAAAGCTGATATACGTATCAGAATTTTGATGTGGCCATACATCATAGAACTTAAAGAATAGAAGGGGAGTTCTATAGATAACTGATTTTTCACGTAAGAAAGATAATGATACAAGAGAGAATTATATGTAACTATAAGGGTGCAATAGAAGCTAACTAATCTTAACTAGCAACTTGTGACAAATCTCATCCCTGGCTTTGGAGAGATGATGTGGAACACACACAAGATCCTCAATGAGTGATGTGGTAGACACCTTTTTGAAAATGACAGGAGACCAAATGTGACGTACAGAACAAGAAGGCGAAAGTGCAGGCTTAATTAAAGAAACGAAGGTGCTGTGACTGTGATTCAATGGTGCGAGATGATGGAGACCAAGCGGGTGATGATGGCTTTTGCTGCGTTGGTGTTCAAGTGGCTAAGGATGTCAATGGCGGAGACGACGGGTTTAGGTGCTGGTTGGAAATGTTGTTCCTTGAATCTCTTGAGTTCCTTTGATGATCTAGATACAATATGTCTATTTTGATATGTCACTAATCTCATTGGATTTTGAATCTTATATAAATTGGGATGGATTATTTACTATGGTAGGTTGTATATGGGAATTTTGATTGAAAAATGACTGAGTATGTATGATATTGTTGGCATAAATGTTGTAGTGTTTTTCCTTTATGTTAATCTAGTAGAAAATCATATGCAAATTACCCTAGATGATGAGGGACATGATGATCATAAATTGAGTTTCTCCAAAATTGAAAAGTGTAAATGTGATTTAAACACATAGTGGAGTTACCATGTTTGAGAAAGATACAATAAAACTATATAAAAGATGTGTTGAGAAAATTCAATGGATTCATTGATATTTGAGAAATCCTTTTTGAAAATTGTTCAAGGGCTAGGTGTCCTCCGTTTCGAGAATATTATTTATCAGGGACTAGGTGTCCCTGATTTTGGAAACTTCCTCACCAAACATGTTCTTTCATAACCTTACTATAGTTTATATCATAAAAGTAAATGTTTTAATGAGGGAGGGTATCTAGACTTTGTGCAACAAGTCTGAATGCCCTTCTTGAATGAGTTCATCATATGGATGCCTTTTGTTTTTCATAATAAGGATTTTAATCATGCTAGTTCTTGCCAAGTTTTCAAAAGAGGTGTCAAGGGTAAGGAAAGTGTATTGTGAATAGAAAATCTATATCTGATTTTGGGCTAAGGGCTTTCTTCCATAAAATCGATATCCATTCCTTTCATCCAGGTAGATAAAAAGGGAAAAACTAAATAATTGATCATGCATCATGACATTCCAAGACTTAGTGTCCACCTCTAGGCTTAGTGTCAGCCTAAGTTTTTGGGTTATTCCACGACTAAGTGCCAAGGGGGCCATATAAATACTATCTTTGGGTACTCGCATGCATCATGTATTAATTACAACATAATTACTATTTGATAGTATGATCATGCATGACTTTCATACTAGGTGATTAACTCATTGGATGTTTGAATACACTCAATGAGTGATAAAAATGAAAAGTGTACTTGGATTCTATTCTTCCATGTGATTGATAAATGTAATAACATTGCTTGTAGAATGTTACTAGTGCTCAATGTTATGTTTGGCAGAGGATTGACTGTGCTTAGAGAACTATGATCATGAATAATAGTAGTGAAACACTTTTAGATTCCATATTGTAGTATAATCACTTGACGTGATGATAATCTCTTTGTCACTACTAGAAAATAAGATTTTTACATTGGTTATTTAAGACTTTCAACATCGGTTATTAACCGATGTTGAAAGTAGCATTGTTAACATCGGTTTGATGTTAACTAATAAATACAACATCGATTATTTAAATAACCGATGTTATACGATAAGAATTATGAAAAAAAGCTATAAATTTACATATCAACATCGATTTTTTTTTTTAAAAAAACCGATGTTAAATGTTACTAACAACATTAGTTTTAAAAAAAAACGATGTTAAATGTCACTAACAACATCGGTTTTTAAAAAACTGATGTTGTAAGTGGAATTTAACACCGGTTTTTAAAAAAACCGATGTTATTAGTGACATTTAACATCAGTTTTTTTAAAAAATCAATGTTGTTTTAGAACTTTTTTTTTAATATGTTGTCTATTTTTTCAATAAACCCAAAATTAACCTGCAAATTTTAAAACCAAACCACACAACATATAATTTTCATTCTGTTTTGAAACAGTTTTTACTCGAAATTCCATGAGAAATTTACTAATTACTATGAATTTAAAGCATTTTTAATGTTGAAACATGAATTGTAAAAATGGTAAAATAAGTAAATATAAACTATAATTACAAAATTGTCTAAACATCCTAAGTTTCATTTTTAACTTTCAAATAGTATTTTGCCCATTGGATGCAAAGTGCCTTCAATCTCTCTGGTTCCAAGTTGGCCAACATCATCACACGGAAGCTTAGGTCATAGCTTACCCTCCACAACTTCCATGACAATCTAATAATATAACATCAAACATTTTATTTCATGATAATCAAGATCAAGTGACATTTCAGATTGCTATACAATTGAGATTAGCATTGAACTACTTAATTAAACATTTACATAACAATTTAACAAAATTAACTAGGCAACTCAAGATTAGTGTGATGATCATATATACCTTGGTGGAACCATATTTTGTCTCAATGTATGAGTAATTTTTAGTTAAAAGCTCGTTCAATATAACCCCAAAACTATACACATCACACTTTTCATTATAAGGTTCACATCGGATCACCTCTGGTGCCATGTACGCACAAAATCAATATCATTATGTGCCATGTTTTGAGAGAATGAAAGTTAACACCAATCAAGTTTATGTCATTTAATACTCTTCTAAATTTTAAAAATACAAAATCAATATCTCACTCCCTCTTACGCTAAATCTCTACTTAATTTTATCAATTCACGCTAATTAGAAAAATGCTCAATTGATAGGGTTCATACTCAACACAAGAGCATATCAATTTCACAGTAATTTCTGATTGTGACATAAACTGGTTCATCAAACATATATAATTCAGTTATAATTATAAGGATAAAATAAAAAATTGTGGAAACACCACAAAACTCATTTCAATTGATACTTTAAGGATCTCTACACATGTTCTCACTAATCCTCAATTGTGAATAACTTATCCCTTACCTCGATATAGTCGCTCAAGTGTTCTCTATTATCAATTGTGGCATTTTTGGTGCTCTCTAAAGCCCCTCCTCCGGTTGCTTTGTTAGGGTTCTCAAACATTAGAGAGAAGGAGAAGGGATTGAAGCCTCCATTTGTACTGTCTTTGTGCGATTCCTTTTTCTCTTTGCATGAATATTATTTCACAAATCACAATGGTGAAGGTGTGAGTAATGGAATCACAAACCACATATCAAAATTTCACGACAATCCAACGGTTAACGAAACCGGGATCATAGTTTTACTAGGACAGTTTTGGTTTCTATGGGAAAAGAAAAGACTATGATGCGAAGTGTATTTCTCTCAGCTTCGACATATTTTCGTGATTCTCAACAGTGAGAATGCTCGGAATTGAGTTGCAAACTTGGTGCTTAAATTTCACGACAATCCAACGGTTAATGAGTCTGAGATCGTCATTTTTTCTCAAACAGGTTTGGTGGTATGCGAGAAAAAGAGAGGATTTTGAGAGGAGGAGGGGGAAAACGAAATTGAGAAAAAGAGGAGACACATGTAAAAACTAACCTAACACGATTTATTTTTATAGAGAAGGTCTAATGTGTTTATATTTTTATTATGTTAAATTTAATATTACGACATCGGTTTTAAAATAATCGATGTTAAAATCATACTAAATTCAGTTTTAACATCTGTTATTTTAAAACCAATGTTGTAAGTGCTTAACAACATCAGTTTTCAAATAACCAATGTTAAAACTGAATTATTTGAACATCGATTATTTGAAAACCGATGTCGTTAAGCATTTACAACATTAGTTTTCAAATAACCGATGTTAAAATCACACTAAATTCAGTTTTAACATCGGTTATTTGAATATCGATGTTATAAGTGCTTAACGACATTAGTTTTCAAATAACCGATGTTAATAGGACGATATTAAAACTCATTTTTTTAGTAGTATGTGTTACTATGGTGACTAATGTACTATCCTTGATTGTATAATTGCTTTAGGTGTTTGATGCCTGTCCAGTGATCCAATGATGCATGGACACATGTGTTCTAACCAATCCATCGGGGGAGAGAATAGAGAGGCCGAAAACATTGGATCGTCTGTCTATAAGATTCCTCATCCCCCACCCTTAACCCTTCAACTTTTTCTCAAATACTACCTCCTCCACCCATAACCCACTTCGTTGTCTCTATTACGCACCACTCCAGTTCTAAATTGATGGAGGAAGGTAGGAGACGATGTGGGTGATGGGGACAGAAGGATTGTGTAGTGAGGCCTTGTCGCACATGTTGGAGACTAAAGGTATTGCAGTGACTACATGGTGAAGGCAGGTGGGGATGGTGTTTGGTTTAGATCTTGGTTTGATTGAGGCAGATTTGTTGATGGCGTTGTTGGTTGTTGGCTTGCTACGTAGGCCATGTGTGCACGGAGGCTCAAAGTCAAGGTTATGCGCAAAATGAGAAAGGAGGTGGCGATGCAATTTGAATCATTTGATGATGATGGTGGTAGGTTTGTTGTGCGGTGGTTTTTTGGAAGGAGATGGTGGTGCGCGGTGGTGTTTGTATGTTTTTTTTTTGCATGATGGTTAGTGAAGTTGGAAGTGCTAGGGTGGTGTTTGGTGGTTTTGATGGTGGTTGATCTGGGTTTTGGAGAAAGAGATATCAAATTATTTTATTTTTTTCCTAGAGTATCGCCACAAATTGTGTTTCAATTTTTTTTCTCGCATTTTGTAGTGGTTTCTAACTTCTAGAAATTACATTTTAAAATGCAAATTAGAAAAAAAAAATTTCATGTTGGTTCAAATTCATCCAAACCTAGTTCCGAGCCAAAAAGTAACATAATATAATTTTTTGAGGGACGAAAAACATATTTTATCTTATATAAATTGAAATACAAATTTTTGACTATCACGAAAAATTTACTTGTAATTTTATCAACTTTGATCAAACAATATTTTGACCTTTCCTATTTTGAAGGTAAACTAGTTAAGTTCTAACTCCAACAAACCAAATCGTTATAGCGTGGTATCAAAGCATTCCCTAAAATTTTGGCAAATATTATGAGGAAGTTAGTTTGGGTATAGTCCTTGGTAGTCTATTATACTTGTGATTAAGGACTTTTGCTTAATGCTTGTGAATGTTTGGAAAAGTTCCTTTAGCTAGCTAGCTCCTATAGTTACAGGAGATTGTATGATTGATTGATGTTGTTTGTTTTGCTTGTGTCGTAACCTACCCTTTGGCGGGAGGGTGACGCGGAGCTCACGGGTGCGTCTTACAAGAAAGAAAAATGCGCGGAGTCGCCACCAACGTTTATTTGAGGAAAACGTTGGAAAAACCAAAACGTGTGGTCTACGAACTTTAATTGTGAAAGGTTCAGGAGTTGTTTTTACGCACGGGGAAGGTATTAGCACCCAACGCGCCCGTCACAAGGGACGACAACCTTTAATCAAGTGTGCAAATATGACTTCAAAATGTTTTATTTTCCCTTTTTTATGTCTTTTTGTGTTTTTATGCTTTTTATGTTTTTTGTATTTTTTATCTTTTTGTGGTCGACAAGGGTGTTTCCCTCGCTCCTACATATCCTCAATTGCAATGAGGAAATCAGACCTACGTAGTTCTTTTAGAACTAAACGTGGGTTAAGTTGTTTTGATCTTTTTCCGCAAGATCGATTTTAACCGAACAAAAGTCGTTTAAGACGTTGGACCATTAAACGATCTTTTGATTTTTGGAAAGGAGAGAAACGTTAAGGCTTTGGACCATTAACGATCTCCTGGTTTTTGAAAGGAGAGAAACGTTAAGGCATTGGACCATTAACGGTTTCTTGGTTTTTGAAAGGAGAGAAACGTTAAGGTGTTGGACCATTAACGATCTCTTGGGGTGGTTGACAAAAGCGGGGCTTTTGCTCATACGTATCCTCAATTGCGATGAGGAAATCAGACCTACGTAGTTCTTGCAAAAGTGGTAAAGTTACATGTTGATTTTATGCTTTTGAACGGTCCATGTTAACAGATAAAAGCAAAGAGGACCGCTTAAGGCGTTGGACCTTAAAACGGTTTTTAGTGATTTTTGCGGACAAAGCTTGATTTGTGAGTTGATTTTAGCCTTGGTTTCACTTTGATTATTAGTCAATTAATTCAAGGAAACTTTCAAAGAAAAACGTCCGATTGATTTTTCTAGATTATTTTTTTATTATTATTTTTCATGATATTTTGATTATTTTACTTTAATTGGTTTAACCGAGGTTATAGCGTGAACGATCGGTTAGATTTTGTTTTAACAGTGATTAAACGAGATTACAACACAAATGATCGGTTGAAATTCATTTTATCATTTATTAGGTGAGAAAACGGCTTAAATAAACGGTTAAAAGCTCATTAAAGCGGAAGAAAAGAAAACTGAAAGTAAGCGAAATTAAAGTGAAAGTACACAAAACAAGTAGGGACCACTAAGGGTGCATAGAATGAATTGAAAGATTCGATTTCGGGAACTTATCGGTTGAAGACTGAAGAACGACGAAGAACGAACGAAGAAAGATGAATAATTTCCACATAATCGCTTACGAAAGCGTCACAGAAGCACCTCGGCTTGGATTTTTTTCACGAAAACATATTTTTTCACCCAAAACAGTCGAAGTGCATAGCCAAGGGGTCCGGAATATTTTGAAACAGCCCCCCCTCCCCTATTTATAGGGAAAAAGGGAGGTGCTTACCGCCAGAGGCTTCTTGAGGAAGATTTCTAAGCGCACCCCAATTACTAAGTTCACCCCCCTTTTCGTACTTTACGGAAAAGTTACGGAAGTCTTACAAAAGTGTTTAGGATTTGATTTTCATCTTTTTTTCTCTTCCCTTTCACCAATGTTAAGTAAAATATGCTTACCCAAGGTTTTCGGAAATTTTATGAAAGTATTACGACAGCCACGGAAGTCCCGGAAACCATTTTTCAACAATGTGGAGGAGCTTGCCGCCTAGTTGCTTCCTCCTTAAGCAACCCAACTTCCAAAATGTTCCGGAAGGGCCTAGATTCGAATTGCTATTTACACCCCTATCTTGATAAGTTCACCCCCCACATTTTTGTGTTTTTGGCTGCTTTCTTTCCGAAATCTCACGAAACATTACGGATTCCACCGCGATGAGTGTTAAGCCTTCCAAAGCGATCAACAATGGTCCTCAGATGAAATTGGAGTGTAATAGTTTGTTTACACACACCCCACTTTGCTAAATGCACTCCCATTTTCATGTTTTTGACTGGTTTCTTCCCGAAACATCTCGAAACTTTACGGATTCCACAACGATGGATGTTAAACATTTTGAGGTGGTCAAAAGAAGGTCGCATGCCGACAAACAATGGTCCTCGGACGAAATTAGGGTATGACAGCTTGGAAAATGATTTTTTTCCCTTGGGTTGTTTAAAACCCACATGTGCATGTATATGTCAGTAAGAGGAATATCTCTAGTGTGGACACACCAATGTAAAGGATGAACTAAGGGATTTCTACAAGGCCAAGAAGTTGGAGAAACAACCAAGGATTCTTCTTCCAAATTCATCAAGGAAGTTAGTGATCTCATGTGGATTATATTCTTCGAACATAACCCTTTTTTGATACTATTCGGTGATGAAAGTTGTGGTATATTTGGTTTAAAAGTAGTAGTAATACCCTATTTGAGTATTAGTCATGCCATACTCAACTATTGTTTCTTCCTATGGAACTATAGGGTAGATGACCAAATAATAACCTCCTTAGTGGTTACGAGATCCTTTAACCCTTGTGAATATGTTAATTTGTCTATCGTTGCTAGAAGTGTTCTTATTTCTTTACAATTAAGTTGCAAGAGTCATGATACTGTGGAAAAAAAGGCATGATTGTAGAGTTTAAGAGTATGAATGAGGTTGTCCATTCAAACTCTTAGGACCTCATCACTCCTTTCCTCACAGTAGACCCTTCTTACATTTTGGATTTTAATGGATTTCATTGAAGAAGAAAGAAACACTCCATATACTCTCAAACCATACCAAAATAATCTCCTTTCTTGTTATAAATCACATGAAAAAAAATAAAAAATTCTAAGACATGTTTCTAAGAAGGGCCAAACCAAATATAATAGTTCAAAGTCTACCAAAATCCATATGAGATCAACTGAAAATGACTAAAGGTCACAAAATCAAGAAGGAGAAGATGCCAACAAGGAAGCCAAATAAGAACAAAAGCGAAGAAACCTAGATGCATTAGCATAGTACCTTGCAACTCTCCCACCCAATTCATGAAATTTTGGGGAAGAAATTTTATAAAGTGGGGGGGAGTTGTAAAGAAAACTTCTCCCCTCATCGTATGCCTGTAGTTAGAGCTTGCACTCTCACAAGCTTATATAAGTACATATTCTTGCAAGTTTTTAAAGATTAGTTATACTTTTAAAGATTATCATATAAGTTTTTAAAATATCATATCCTTATCTCCAAACATCTCAATTAAAGGCTAAAATTATTCTATTTTATTATACATGATATTTTATTGAGACCGTCATATATCTCATTAGATTGAGATTAATATATGTAGTAATAGTTTTCAAAGTCTTGGGAAATATAGTATATTAAGGTTTTATTGAATTCTTATAAGGATATTATATTTGGTATTAGCCTCATGTCTCTTGTTACTTAGAAGAATAATATACTAGCTTGTAAATATATCTTCTTTTAATTACTTAAGCTAAATAATTGAGTTTTGAGCTAAATCACTTACATAAAATATTTTACCACCATAAGATGATATTTTAAATTTTTAGTTGTTATGAAAACTTCTTTTTATAAACTAAAGTATGTTGTTCTATGCTTTAATCTACACAACAATTTATCTTATAAGTTAAAGTACGAAATATTAATTGTATAAAGTGTTTTAAAAAAAAGTTTCTATAAGAGTTTATTTAAATGTATGTGTATCATCCTAAATTTTAGGTGCTTTAGTTATAAGTTGTTGTGATATAATTACTTGTGCTTAACTGGTTGATTTATGTATATATCAAATAAACTATATTATTATTATTATTATTATTATTATTATTATTATTATTATTATTATTATTATTATTATTTGTCTTCTATTGAAGTTCATAAGATATTTGCTATAGTTATCTCTAACAACTTAATTAAATTGATACCTTTATATTCTAATTCAATTGCAATTTTATATTCATATCATGATTATATCTCCACATTAAAAACTAGCTGGTCGCTACTATTCTTCTAAAAAGAAAAATAGTTCAATCTCTCTTTTGCACCAAACTAGGCACAACCTTCCCACATATACCTAAGCCTTTCAACTCTTCTCCCACAAAAGCTTCATGTGCACCATCCATTGTCCAAAACCTACACACTCTCTTATTCTCTGCCATTCAACCTTTCTTCCTAACCAAGTGAGGCCACACAAACGCATGCACAAGCCCCTCAACCACTCTCATTCTCCAATTTGGCCCTACTCTCCCTACTATCAATAATCACCAATTCCTTCATCTCAATTGGAAACCACCATCTTTGGTTTGCCCATATCTCCCTCCCTTTTTCCTTTTCCTAGTTTGTGACCAACAACAATATTGCATGTCAGGTTCCATTTCCCCTTCATTGAATCAAACATACCAATAGCTCAAGGTGGTGTTTTTCCTTTGCCAATGAAGCTCGGATCGTGCCAATGTGTTCCCTCACAATATAGGAATAAAAAAAGTAACAAATTGTGATATCTCATTTCTTCCAGCATGAGCCAAAATTTGTTTGTCCTTGCACTTGACTTGTAGAAGGTTGAAAGCCATATACAGAGCCATGCTTGTGTAGTGTTCATTGAGAATTTTCATTTGATAGGTCATGCGCATCAATTGGATAACTAAGCAGAAAGTTATGTCTGTTGGAAGTTAAAGGAGAAAAGTGCATAAGGAGTCACATGGATTGTGGAGAACTAACAAAGGAAGCTCCAAAATCGAGGTAGAGGTGTGTGAGATAGCCTAGACTATTTAGGAAATTATTGTTAGTCGGAAGCATCTTGTTCTCGATGACTTATAACTCCATTTGATAAAATTGTGATATTGTTTTGTTTTTATTATTGTGAATTGTTTTGTTCTTTGTTTTTTACTTTTGTGCTTGTTGCCATGAGAATAGTTAGGTATGCCTTGCGGGTTTAAAATGGGCCCCTGAATGACCACTAAGCTATAAGGTGGGTTAGCTCACAAAACTAATCTACAAGCCACAATCAAAGGTCAAGGAATGATCATTGGAACTTAAATGATGATTGTTATAGTAAGATATATAGATGTGTGTTGCAAGACTTTTGATTTCCCTATTTATAGAATTTAATTTAAAGACTCTTGTATTATAAAAGCAAAATGTGATTATAATTTTATGGTTTGTATACTTGTGGTGCTAAAAGTTGATGGTATGGAAATGTGAATGGTGAGTGAGTATTGGATTGGCATATGCATTCATTATGTATAATATGTGGCTTATGGGTTTTGATTTCTTGATTCTAGACAAATAGCCTGTTGGATATTTAAGCCAATTATTTTTTATATGAGTGCCTTAATGAATCAATCAAGTTATATTTTAATGACTCGCTAATGTAAAGAATATGAAAGTTTATATTTTTAGGCATGGGTACATGAAGTGTTATGTGAATTTGATTGCAAGGGAAGTGTACAGGGTGTTGATTGTTGGACAATAGACGATAGAGATAGGGTGGATGACGGTGTTGGTCATCTAGTCTTGTAGCCTTGTCTTCAATAATTGTCATCCAGTCTCCTGTAATCTACTGTGGAGTTCAGTCATGTAGAAAAGAACGTTCATTCTGGTGGTTCATTAACATAGATTGTATTGTAACTATAACTGCTTTTTGTTTTTTTTTTTTGTTGTAACCATTTTTTATTAGATAGTTAGTTGTTGTATCCTTTATAAGGAGCTTTTTATTTTGGGTTTAGTGAGCTTGAGATTGCTTTGAAACCTTCATTGTAAATTTCGTTATTCGCACTAAACTTAACAATTTTCTGCAATATTTTTCTTTTTGATGAGGATTAAACAAGGAACATGGACAATGAAGCACTACAAGGACTTGGTGGATCGATTTTCAAGACAAGGCCCATGAAAATATATTATCTAGTTTTATTTTTCTATTAAATAAAGTTGTAAATATTTAATATGACATAATAGGAGTGGTCGTTGGCTTGCTAGTAAGTAAATAAGCCACTAACTTGAAATAATTACTATCATTAGAAGTTCATTATAATTAGGGACTCTTGGTATGCCTTAGGACAAATGTACCTCACAATTTTATCAATAAAGGAGACTTAGATTTGGATGAAATCAGAATTTATCTTTGTGCTAAGTGTGAGAGAATTGTTCTCTCTTGGTTATTGTGTAAAACCCTAAATTCTTATCAAAGAATTCCTATTCTTTGTGGTGAATTCTCCTCAACTTATCAATCCTTAGGGCTTGTGATGTTGTTCATTTCCATTTCTCACTTTAATTTGGTTTTCCCTTTCTTCTACAAAATTTTTCTTTAATTTTGGGTTTGTTAAGATGTTGAATTGTGATCCATGAAAGAGTTATCAGAGCTTCGATTCAATATCAATTTTGCATCTGTTTTGTGGTAGATCAAGTCATCAGTGATCAACCATTCTATTTGTTATCTATTTTTGTTGTGTCTTCAAGATTCTATTCGAGAAGATGGTCAACACAATCATGATTGAGAAATTCACAAGGAAGAATAGTTTCAAGCTTTGCCGCATCAAGATGTTATCCTTGTTGAAAGAACAAGGCATCTGGGTTCTTCTCTCCTATCAATCGTCGAAGATTGATATGTCAGTGCTTGAGTTACAAGAGGAAAAGGCACATTCTCTAATTATCTTATCTCTGTCTGATGAGGTTCTTTATAAAGTTTTGGAAGAAGTGACTACTCTTAGGCTTTGGCTCAAATTAGAGAAACTCTTCATGACAAAATCAATCTACAACAAGTTTTTTTTTGAAATGATGTTTGTTTGGCCTTTGAAGGAAGGATGCTAGTGAAGGAATATCTTGATGAGCTAAATTCTATTCTGATGGAGCTACATGACACTAATGTAAAGATGGAAGACAAAGATCTAACAATGATTTTATTAGCCTATCTCCCTCCCTTCTATGCAAATTTTGTGAGTGCTCTTAGTGTAAGCAAGGATTCCCTTACACTTGAAGAAGTAAAGTCCAGTCTCTATTCTAGAAATCTTTGACTAAAGGCGTCTGGGAATGATGATGAAGCCACTATGTCCAAATTATCAGTGACTAATTCTGCTTAAAGGGAAGAAGAAAAAGAAAGACAAAGGAGGCAAGAAGAGCAAAGTTGATCCTAAGGACATATGCAATAATTACAAAAAACTGGGTTATTGGAAGCGAAATTGTCTAAAGAAAGAAAAGAAATATTTTTGTTGTTGTTCCTGTTCAAAATGACTCCTCATCAAAAAGTGATTTGGTTATGGCTATTGGTGAAGAACTACAACAACATTTTGAACAATAGGTAGCAAACTTAGGTTGTTACTATCATATTTGTCCACACAGACATTGGTTTGAGACATATGAGAAGAAGTCTGGTAGCAACATCTTCTTGGGTAACGATACTCCTTATAAGTCTTTTGGTATAGGTTTGATACAAATCAGGATGCATGTTAGTGTTGTTAGAATCTTAACTAAAGTTCATCGTGTTCTAGAACTTAAGAAAAATCTTGTATGTATGGGAGGCAAAAAGGGATTATTATGGGTTATGGAGATGGAGTCAAAGGATTCTGAGTCTGATCTCCATGTAAAAGAAAGATCATTCTAACTAGAGATGTCATCTTTGACAAACTCTCTATACTACATTCTAAATCTGATGAAGATTTAATCAAGGCTAAGGATGTCACTAAGCAGGTGAAGTTTGATAGCTCCACAAATAAAATCATTAGTGATCATAAGCAGTTTGAAGCACCTAATCGATCAAGATCTTCAAATTCACCCTCAACATTAGAATTTAGCACCAGTTATCAAAATCATAGGATTTAAGTCATTCTTTCACTCCTAATTTCCTTCCTATTTCTTAAAAGGGAAAAACATGGCTTATTTTAGTTCTAAGACACCTAAGGAAATAAATAAATCAAGCTTTACATACCCTGTGTTAGGAAGATTCGATAAATTACACTCAGATAGGGAAGCTCAGATGATAGAAGGAGAAGATTCTAAATCTGATGAAGATTTAATCAAGGCAAAGGATGCCACTAAGTAGGTGAAGTTTGATAGTTGCACAAATAAAATCATTAGTGATCATAAGCAGTTTGAAGCACCTAATGAGACTGATCAAGATCTTCAAATTCACCCTCAACATCAGAATTTAGCACCAGTTGAGGGGACTAATTGGACAAGTCAAAACTATCCAAAGCAGCCCAAAACAACAACACCCAAAAGGCATAAAGACAAATCAAAGCTCCTGAAAGATATGGCTTTGATATACTGTCTCATGCACTACAAGTAGCAAAAGAAATTGATTCATTCGAACCAACCACTTATCAGAAAGTAATTTCCTGTTCTAAAGCTAAGGAGTGGATAGTGGTTATGAATGAAGAGATGGGTTTCCTTTAGAAGAACCAAACTTAGGATTTAGTTAAGCTACCTGAAGGTAAACAAGTAGTGGTTGTGGAAGCAATGTCTTCCAAGGTTGTTTTGATGATGCCAAAGAATCAATAGTTAAGCAAATTCCAAAGATTCAAGAATCAAGTTTCAAGAATCAAGATTCAAGATTCGAGAATCAAGATCAAGATTCAAGAATCAAGAGAAGACTCAATCAAGATAAGTACTAAAAAAGTCTTTCAAAAACATTGAGTAGCACAAGAAGTTTTCACAAAATCATTACCCAAGAGTTTTACTCTCTGGTAATCGATTACCAGAAGGTAGTAATCGATTACCAGTGTTTTAAAACGTTAAGATTTCAAATTTCAAGAGTTACAACTTGTGTTTAAACATTTTCAAAACATTTTAAACTTGTGTAATCGATTACACAATACTTGTAATCGATTACCAGAGCTTCTAAACCTTTTGATTTTCAAAATTTAAAATAAAGAGTCACATATGTTGATGTGTAATCGATTACACCTTAATGGTAATCGATTACCAGTGACTAATTTTGAAAAATAAATTTCCAAAAGTCACAATTCTTCAAGCGACTTGTTTCTGAAGATTTTTTCAAAAGTCACAACTTTTTTAAGTGACTAATTTTAAAGAAATTGCCAAGAGTCACAAACTTTAACTTGAGTCATCAAGAGATTATAAATATGTGACCATGGCATGAATCATAATCAATCTTTTACATAATCTATCTTTCAATCTTTTTTCAACATCATCTCTCAACATCTTTCAATATCTTTCTACAGAATTTTCTGATTCATTTCTCTTCATCTTTCAAAAAGTTTTTGATCAACACTTTCTCCTCCAAGAAAAGTTCTTTGTTCAAAAACTTGTGCTATTCATGTTTTCATTCTCTTCTCCCTTTGCCAAAAGAACAGAAGAACTAACCGCCTGAATTCTTTTGTGTCTCTCTTCTCTATTACAAAAGATTCAAAGGACTAACCGCCTGAGAATTTTTTTGATTCTTCCCTTCCCCTTAAGCAAAAGATTTCAAAGGACTAACCGCCTGAGATATCTTTTGTTTCCCCTTACAAAGATTCAAAGGACTAACTGCCTGAGAATTCTTTGACCCAACACATTGGAGGGTACATCCTTTGTGGTACAAGTAAAGGGTACATCTACTTGGGGATTGTTATACTGAGAACAAGAAAGAGTACATCTCTTGTGGATCAGTTCAAGTGGAGGGTACATCCACTTGTTCAAAGAAAACAAGGGAGGGTACATCCCTTGTGGATCTTTGGCTTATAAAGGATTTTACAAGGTTAAAAGAAATCTCAAGAACTACAGGTTGCTTGGGGACTGGATGTAGGCACGGTTTGTGGTTGAACCAGTATAAATCTTGTGTTTGTCTTCTTCTTCCCTACACTCTTTAATTTCCGCTGTGTACTTTTAGTTGCCGCTTTTACTTTTGGTTAAGTTTCTATTTTTGTTCTTTACTTTCTTAACTTTGTAGTAAAAGCCTAATTGAATCTAGTAACATTCAGAAGGATAGATTTTTAATTAGCCAAGACATATTCATAGTTAATTCAACCCCCTCTTCTTAATTATTTCGAGGCCACTTGATCCAACAGTGGTGTGCAAGTTGATCTTCAACAAAAATTCTAGATCTTCCATTGAAGAAGTCCTTCGTTATAAAGGATGTCCGGTAGCTAAAGGCTATAGCCAGAAGGAAGTAATAGACTACAACAGGATGTTCTCTCAAGTAGTTTGACACATTTCCATATGTGTTTTGTTGGCCTTAGTGGAAACTCTGGACATGGAGTTAGAGCAACTAGATCTCAGAATAACCTTTCTCCATTGAAGACTAGAGGAAGACATTTTGATGTAACAACGAAAATGTTTTGAGGTGGAAGAAAAAGAAAATTTTGTTTGTAGATTGAAGAGGTCTCTTGATGGGTTGAAGCAACACCAAGGCAGTGGTACAAGAGATTTGATGAGTTCATGGTTTCTCATAGGTATATCAGAAGTCACAATGACTCATGTGTTTATCATAGCAAGGTGGAGGATGGTTCTCATATTTATCTATTACTCTATGTGGATGACATGCTCATGGAATCTCAAAATATGTTGGTAATTTGAAGTCACTACTCAATAGTGGATTTAAGATGAAGGACATGTGAGTTGCCGAAAAGATTTTACGCATGGAGATCAAGAGGGATTGAGTCTAGAAGAAGTTATTTTTGTGTCAAAAGGAATACATTCAGAAAGTGTTGAATTGTTTTTAGATGGCATCCATAAAACCAATATGTATTCCTCTAACAACATATATTTGTCTATATGAACTCAATACTACTTAATCAAAACCAAAGAAGGAATACATGCCTCATGTTTCTTATGCAAGTGTTGTAAGCAGTCTCATGTATGCTATGGTATCCACCAGACCGGACCTAGCACAAGCAGTTAGTGTTGTGAGTAGGTATATAGGTAATCCTGGAAAGGAACATTAGCTGATATTGGACTCGTCTACCACGGTGACACATCTTGTGCTCTCGTTGGTTACTCAGATTCTGACTATATTGCAGATTTGGATGCAAGGAGATTTGTGACTAGGTATGCATTCACGATTGGCAACTCTCTTGTCATTTGGAATGCAACACTTTAACCCACAATAACTTTATCCACTACAGAGGTAGAGTACATCACTTTGGTTGAAGTAGCAAAGGAATGGATCTGACTGAAAGGTTTGATTCAAAATCTTGGGTTTCCAAAGAAAGGCTATCATTTTCTACAATAGTCTGAGTGCAATCTACTTAGACAAGCATCAAGTTCATCATAAGAGGACTAAGCACATTGACATCAGATACCACTTCATACATTTTGAGAAAAGGGTCGAAGTCCAAAAAGTTGATACGACGGAGAATCCAACTGATATATTCACAAAGCTTGTTCAAAGAAACAAGTTCATGCATTATTTGGATCTGCATGACGTAGATTGTTGGAATTACAAAACTACCCCTAATACAAAAAACTAGTCTAGGTGCCCTAAAATACAAGGGCTGAAAAATCCTACATTTCTAGGGTACCTTACCTATATTATGGAGCCCTAAATACAAGGCCCAAAAAATAATGAAAAAAATGTCTGATGGAGCATTCATTATAGTGGTTCATTAACATAAGTTGGTCATCTAGTCCAACACTCTTGTCTTCTGTATTAGTCGTCCAATCTTCTATAATCTGGTGGAGCATTCATTATAGTGGTTCATTAACATAAGTTGTGTCGTAACTATAACTATTTTATGTTTTTTTTTGTTGTAACTATTTTCAGTTAGATAATTGTTATATCCTTTTTTAAGGAGTTTTGTATTCTGGTTTCAGTGAGCTTGAGAGTGCTTTGAACCCTTTCATTATAAATTTTGTTATTCACAATAAATTTAACAACTTTGCATGGTATCTATCTTTTCATTCTATCATCTGAGCTTCTCTATCTGAATATAATTTACTAAATCTCCCTAACACAGGGTATGTAAAGCTTGATTCCTTGATTTATTTATTTCCTTAGGTGTTTTAGAACTAAAATAAACCATGTTTCTCCCTTTTAAGAAATAGGAAGGAAATTAGGAGCGAAAGAATAACTTAAATCCTATGATTTTGATTCTTGGAATTACGAGACAACATCAGTCCTAGGTTTGAAATTTGCTTATGAGTTGCTCTGTTTGAGTTAAGAGAAATCCTTTTACAATAATTTAGTTTCGGATGTGCTTTAGTCAATTGAATTAGTCCCTTGATTTTAGAGTTAACTAGAATATTTGGTGAATATTTTGGTGGGACATGTTGAATCTATTTTAGTGTTGGGATAGTTTTGATCTAATTATTGTTTGTATTAATTTAAAAGACTTGACCCTAAGAATTAAGGTTCATAGCAAGTGCAAATTTGGATTAGAAGCATTTTATTGAGAGGAATTGCCAGAGAGACCTCTAGTGAGATTAATTGAACATAAGGCTCTTTTCTTTGATCTTTCGATTCACGTTTCATGCTTTAATAGAATTGTCCCAACTTCATCAATTGAAAGGGGGTCAAATCGAGTACTGATAACAGAAATAGAAGAATCATACTCATCAGGAAGGCCATCAAGAATCAGATGTAGATGTTCAGATGCCAGCATCGATTCACCAATAGTGGTGAGCTCATTAACAAGATTTTGAACATAAAGGAGATAACCATAATAAAGCGATTATCAAGAGAGAGAGATTGGAGATCATTGTGAAGTTGTCAAACACAAGCTCGAGTAAGCAACTAAAAGTGCAATTGAATCTTGTCCCATAGTTGCCATGAAGATTTCCAACCAATCACACGCAAAAGCATGTCAACGGAAATAAGAGATTGAAACCACACAAGAAGGAACTGAACTTGTTCTTCTCGAGTATGAAATGCGTTAGTGATAGTGTTAGAATTGAAATCTTCAAGTGATGCATAATGTTAAAGATGATAGCTCTTGATCACAGGTTCCACTTGGTGAAGCTAAAGAAAATAGTTTTCCCCATGCGATTTCTGAAAAATTGAGTGCACAAATGATTTTGAAGCACTCAAAAGCTCTTGCTGATGAAGACAACGACGGAGGAGAATTTGTTGTACCCACTATTCCTATTTTTGTTGGTGCACAACATTCCTAACTATCCATTACATCTATACAACAACACTTTTCATATCAGAACCTAGCCTTTCTCCTCCAACCATATCTATTTTTGCTTCTATTTTTCAACCTGAACCTATCCCTGAACCTGTTAATTCCTCTCCCATTATTACCTCTTCTCAACTTTCACCTGAAGTTACTCAACCTTCTCGGTAGGTATGCCAATGTTTAGTGTCAGCTTTGTCACAAGTTTGGACACGAGGTCTCATTATGCTATCATCATTATGATGAGAATTCCCCCATAAGCATTGGTTCCCTTATATCAGAGTTTGAGAGAATCTGAAACTACTTTCTCATTAATCTGAATCAAAAAGTCAGATTACAAAGACTTGAGTGACTAATAGAAAACTAACTAACAACTAACTAGTTGGCAGTGATAGAATTTGAGAGAAAATATAAAGTAGATTTTATCATTGATCAGAATGATTAAGTCAAATTACAATGAACTACATGAGACCGAGAAAATAATACTCTAATAGCCCCCCTCCCCCCAAGAAAAATTGGAAAGTTACTCTAATAGCTCATAGTGGGTGAGACCGAGAAAAATTGGAAAGTTAGTGGGAGACAAAGCCTTGGTAAGGATATTTGCATATCGGTCTGTGGCAGGCACATCAATTACTTGGAGCAATTTGTGCATAACTTTTTTGTGAACAAAAAAAGTCTAACTTGATGTATTTGGTGTGAGCATGAAGAACATAGTTATGAGCAAGTGACATAGTGCTTGTGTTGTCATAGTGGATGACAAGAAACTTGTATGAGACTGCAAGTTCTGACGAAAGAGATTGAAGCCAAGACACAAGTTGCTGCAATAATGGAGTATTATTCAGCATTATTATGATATCATCTACATGTACCAACATGTAGATGGTAGATAATCCCTTGGAGTAAACCAAGAGAGAGGGAGCACGCTTGTTGGGTTCGAAATCAAACTTCAGTAGAGTCTCTTTAAGTCTATCAAACTAGTCCCTTGGAGCTTGTTTGAGGCCATAGATATCCTTATGAAGCTTGCAAACCATTGATTTGGTAGAAGATTCAAACCCTAGAAGTTGTTGCATGCACACCTCCTCTTCAAGAATGCCATTACGAAGTGGTAACCCATAAGTGATAGCTAAGGAGAGAAGAAGTCTTACTATTATGGACTTGATAATAGGTGAGAAAGTCTCTATATAATCAATTCTATACTACTGATGAAATCTCTTGGTCACTAATTTGGCTTTTTACTTTTTGACCGAGCCATCTAGGTTTTCTTTAACCTTGAAAATTGACTTACAGTCAATAGGAACTCTATTAGGGGGCAAGGGAACAAGCAACCAAGTGTCATTTTTAATCAATGCATCATATTCAACTTTCATGGCAACTAGCCATGTAGGATCAGCCAAGGCTTGCTTAGTAGACTTAGGTTCCATGTGAGCAAGAAGAATAGTACGGTGAATTTTGTGTTTCACAATACCAAACTTGGATATGGTTTTCATTAGATGGGTGTTTTGAGGAATGGGTGGAATGAGAGATGCCTGTGGTAAAAAAAAAAGACTTTGCGAGATGAATTAGTAGGTACAGAAGTTGTTGTTTGAGAGTTTGGTTGAGGGCCAATCGGTAAAGAAGGAGAAGATTGACTAGATTGTGATGTGTTGGTTGGAGAGGCAAGAGAGGAAGGAGCAGGTGATTGGGTTTGAGGGACAAATACTAGAGGTATAGTAGTGCTAGGTACATGAGACTCTAGAGAGTAGTTAGAAAAAGTAGAAGAAGAACACAAATTAGGATATGGAAATTCAGACTCATTAAACACAACATCCTTAAATATGTAACTTATGCCATCTGCTGAAGTTTATTTTTGTTATAAGGTCATCGGAATGGAAAACAAGCACAACAAAAAATCTTAAGAAAGTGATAATCTAGTTGCGGTTTATACAATTTGAAATATGGGATTTCAAATTTGAAGGAAGAAGTAGGGAGTTTATTGATTAGATATACACTGGTTAGGAAGGCATGGTCCCAAGAGAAAGAAGAGCTTGAGCCAAGAGAGTAAGGCCAAGCTCAACTATGTGTCTATGTTTTCTCTCAACCACACCATTTTGGTGATGTGTATGAGGACACTATGCATCATGCCTTCTTGTTGTGAAAAGAGGGTAAAAGGTCCGAACTCTCCCCTAGTTTGTTTGGATAACTTTTATAGAAAGATTAAATTGCTTTTCAACCAAAGCTTTAAATTGTTTAAAGATAGTAAGCGTTTCAGATTTAGCCTTATTAGAGATAAATGTATAGCCAGTTAAGTATGTAGTTAGTTCAACTGCAGTTAGTTAGTTAGTTAAAGTTAGCTTAACTGTTTATTTTTTGTTAGTTGGTTATATGTTTTGTTCAATAGTTAGAGTTAGTTGAGATGCTCACAATTGTGTAACTATCTATATATAAACAAATGAGTTATCTTGTTGAGTGAAGAATCATAATCAGTTTTCACTCAAATCTTTTGCTTCTCTTCTTTTCTCTCAAACTTTAATATGGTATTCAGAGCTTAGTTTCGATCCAAAGCTTCATCAATGGCAGAAAACACTTCTGATACGCCCTTATTTTCTCATCATTCGCATTAATCATTTCCCTTGATCTCAAAAAAGCTTGATGATTCCAATTATCTATTATGGCTACAACAAGTAGAACTAGTGATAAAACCTCACAAACTTCTACAATTTGTGGCGAATCCTACAATTATGATGCATTTTCTCATCGAAAATGATTGTGATCCAAGAATTGAAAATCCTGCCTATGAAATTTGGGAACAACAAGATCAGGTTCTTTAAACTTGGCTTCAGTTGACATTATTGAAGATGATTCTCTCGCAGGTGCTGAGATGCACTCATTCCTATTAAGTCTAGGAGAAAATTCATGAGTACTTCCATTTGCAGACACGAGCTCGAGCTTGACAATTACACATGGAGTTGCATCGCACAACGCTTGACGATAAGACGATGAAAAAGTTTCTTTTGAGAATCAAAGTGATCTGTGATTTGCTTAATGGTGTCGAAGATCCGATATCACATCAAAAACATGTCGACGTCATCCTTGAAGGCCTTCTGATGGAGTATGATCCTATAATTGTAGTAATTGAAAGAAAGTTTGAGTCTCCTCCAATTGCTAAAGTTGAAGTGCTCTTACTAGTACATAGGTCACGTATTTTGAAGTCATGAAAAAGGATGATCAAATATTCTCCTTCGATTAATTACACTCAAGCTCCATCTTCAAATTGTAATCCTTATCAGAAAAAATATTTTTTTTTATTTATATTTTGTACCAAACGAGTCCTATGGATTTGATTTTGATCAATCATGCAATAGTAACCCCCAATTATGGCAGAGGCTTTGGTTGTGGAAGTGGCCGACGCAGCGGCAATCGTGGTCGTGGAGGACATTACTCTAATTTTCAGTATCAAGTGTGCTATAAATTTGGGCATACTGCTTCAGTGTGTCATTTTAGGTTTGATCAAGGATATCAACCTAATTCATCACTTTCTCTTCAAGATCCTACAAGTCAAGGTAATCTTCAATAGATTCAATCCTTTCAGAACAGTTATAATGGAACTAATTCTAGAAACAACAATCAATCTCATAATAACTAGTCTAGAGGATAGTCAAATTAGAATTAGCCCTCTGATATGATAGCTAATTCAGATTCTGCTCAAGGGAACTCTTCCACTTGGATTCTAGACTCAAAAGCTTCTTTTCATGTCACAGGAGAGTCATAAAATATTCATCAGCTTGAGTTCTTTGAGGGCCAAATCAGATTTTAATTGGTAATGAACAAGTTTTCAACATAATTTTGTTGGATCTTCTTCCTTTGCCTCTCCTCTTAACTCTAAAATAGCTTTAACTCTTATAAACTATTGATGTGCATACTATAACTAAAACTTGATCAACGTGAGTAAATTGCACATGATAATAATGTGTTTTTTTAGTTTCACTCTAATTATTGTGTCGTGAAATCACAGGTCACCAATGAAGTCTTGCTCCAAGGAATTCTTAGTCTTGATGGTGTCTATGTTTTCCTAATCTCATTTACAAAAGCAGGCAACTCCTTCTTCAACTTCCTATCACCTTTCTCCTTCTACTGCAACTGTGAATTCCATTGTTCATACCAGCAAGCTCAGCTCCTTGTGCAAACCCATCTAATAGTACTTATTGTAAAAGCACCATTGATTCTTAATTTTCTAAGTCTAGTTTTAGTTCTAACTTTATCTGTAATTCTCAATCATTGTGGCACATTAGATTAGGTCATCCTAATTCTAATGTTTTGAAACTTGTACTCAAATAGTGTAATGTTCCCTTATCAAATAAATTTTTGTATTGATTTTTGTTCAGCTCGTTGTATTGGCAAATCCCATAGATTGCCATCCACTTTTTCCAATACTTCCTATAATTTTCCACTTGAGTTAGTGTACAATGATCTTTAGGCACCATCTCACATTCCATCTTATCATGGATTCTATTATTACATTACTTTTGTGGATGCCTTTTCATGATATATTTGGATATATAAATCAGATGCATTTTCTGTTTCAACAATTTGAAGCCATGACAGAAACTCAGTTTGACACCAAACTTGAAAGTGTCCAAATTGATTGGGGAGTTTAGGTCTAAGATGTCCATGGAATTCTTCATATGGTTATTTGTCCTCATACTCACCATTAAAGTGGTGTAATAGAATTCTAACATAGACACATTACAGAATTGGGACTTACTCTTCTCAAACAGGCCTCCCTTCCACTCAAATTTAGGGAATTTGAATTTACAACAATTGTTTTTCTCATTAATAGGTTGCCACTTCATCCTTAAATTTTGAAGTTCCTTTTACTACTATGTTTAAACATACCCTTGATTATAATTTCTTAAAATCATTTGGATGTTCATGCTATCCTTTCTTAAGACCCTACAATAGTCAAAAACTAGAATTTCGGTCTCATGAGCGTGTCTTACTTGGATATTCTACTTCTCACAAAGGATTTAAGTGTCTTTCACCTATAGGAAAGATATATATATCTAAAGATGTTGTCTTTAATGGGTTCAAGTTTCCTTATTTTAAGCTTTTTCAAGTCATTCTTCATCTACTCAAGATATTGTGCCATCTGTACCAATAAGCTTTCCTATAATGCCATCTCAGATTGTTGTTCTTACTTTAGCTACCATTGCTAACCAAGTTGCTTCTCCATCTAAACCTTTCTCTCAGTTTGAACGCACACATTCAGAACCTACTTCACCTCCCTCTAACTGTCCTATCAATCCTAAATCTACTCATCCATCCCTTACAAATTCTGAACCTCACTTAGATCCCGGTTCTGCCTCAAGTTCAAAATCTATCCATTCAACTTTTGCTTCCCCCTCACTCTCCCCACCTAGACCTGCTAATAGCCACCCTATGAAAACCAAATCAAAATATGGCATTCATCAATACAAAATTCGTCCTTCTCTTCTTTTAACACATTATGAATCCAAATCTGTCAAATATAACGCCCTGAAATTTCGATAACTAAAAATAGATGTTTGATGTATTTCTTATGTTATTTGATTACTTGATTAATTTGGATGAGTTAAGGTATTATTTGAATTAGCCATGTGTGATTTGCTTGATGTGGATGTTGAGTTATAGGGAGTTTTATTGACTTAGGTTGAAATCATGAAATTTTAAGTTTTACCTAAATCTGTTCCGGCAAAACCACAATCCTAAATTCGTTAACCATTGGATCGCTTTCAAAGTTGGACTGTGGGCTTGAAACCCAAGTATGCACGTTTTGACTGTTGGGATATTCAAAATAACATCTAGAGTGTGTGAGATATGATTTTCTTCACAAAAGCAGTAAAATATGTTGGAGCAAAATTGGCCTAGAACTCGCCCAGGCAAGTATGAGTTGGATTAGCTTGCCTAGGTGAGCAAAATTTCGTCTGGGCAAGTTTTGCAGGTTACAAATAGTCCAGAAATGTAAAACATCCATTTTGCTTCCTTCTTCTCCCCTAAACCCTCACCCAACACCCCCAACCTCCTCCTTAACCACCACCGACCACCAGTGACCATCATGAGTTGTCGTTGCTTGCCGCAAGGCCACTGCACGGAAATGAAAAATTTAATTGGAGTGGAATCTTCAAAACTCAACTCAAGGATTTGGTAGAGAACGAAGCCTCTAATCCTCCCTTCGCAGTTTCTTCAAGGTAACCATGATTACTAAGCCTTCTCCTAGTTAGTTTGAGCCTATCTTTGCATCTCTTGTGACTTGGGTACCATTATTGGATGTTTTTATAGTTTCTTTGAAAAAACCTTGAAAATGAGACGTTGTAAAAGTTGGTTTTTTTTTTAATAAAATAGACTTTGTTTTTGTAACCTTCACTGAACCATGATCATAATGGCGTAATTGAAATTTCAAAATGATGTCTCTTTGGTGTGGATCTCAAAATACCCCTTTAGCCCTTTTTAAAATTGAATGAGTATTTGACCCCAAAAGTTGATATTAACCTTATCTTTGAAATCTATACTAAATTATCTTTGATTTAGTATATAGTTTGGATGAACGAACAAGAACCTAAGAGATCTTAGAACAATGCCACAAGGAATTAACAAAGAGATATAGATAGGTGAGGGAGTTTATTGTTTGATTACAGCTTTTGATACCATAGTTGGGGTCATGGAACTCAATTATGGGGATGTATTTTTGTCCCTATGCATGTTGGTTTTTTTAAAAAAATGTGTTTTTAACTAATGTGATGTGATATATCTGTTATTGATGTGCATGTTAGTTTTCAATAAAAATTGTGTTTTTAACTAATGGGATGTGATATATTTGTTATTGATATTGTCACTGTAATGGTTAGAATTTTTGGGAAAAGTCTTAATTTACAAAGGAGACTCTGCCCAAAATTTTATATTTGTTCTTTTATTTACTTCTTTATTAAATTTTAAATGGGCATAAGAGTTTTGTTTTGAATATCATAGTTCTCCTTTTTAATTTAGAATTTTCCTTAAGATATTAGTCTCGTGATATTATGGATGATTGTTGTATGAGGTTTGTGTTGTCTAAAGACCTGGGAAATGTGAATCTCAGGCATGAATTTATAAGTATGTATGTGGAATGTGATTGCTTGTCATGTTGATAATGATATTGATATGAGATGATATTGATGTTGATAATGATATTAAGATGAGATGATGTTGATGTTGATGTTGATGATGTCATTGAGATGATGTATGTTGTGTATGTACCTGGGGGTGGTGTGACCATGTTGGATATCCCTAGAGGGGGAAATAAAGTGTTTAAAGAGTTTTAAGCATCCCTGGAGAAAGTAGGAGATGACTTCAAATCTTTAACTATCCATGGTCAGTGCATTGATGATGCTCATGTTTCATACTTCATATTGCATAGAAATAATATAAACTTTGTCAGTAAGTACTCATAATTTTTCATGAGGAAAAATACTTGTACTTGGGAGCATGTCACTCGGTTTAGAACTTCCTTGAAACTCAGGCTGATCACCATTTAGGGGGGGGGGGGGGAAGTTGCTTGTGCACGACAGGGTGACCTTGACACTTACTACCTAGTTTTTCTAAGTGAGCGTGTCATGTGGACACACTTAGGCTATTTCCTGATGAATGGTACCACATTGCATTTTAGAGTTGATGACTAGTTTGTTAAGTGTATGCTGAACTAATGGATTATATTGAGAATGATTGTAGTTATTGATATTTCTTTCTTGCTAATCATTGTCATTTGGTGTTTGTTGATCTTTTATAATAAATTCACCCTTACTATTTTTGTACCGTGTGGTTGGTGTCTGTGATGATATCAAAATTTTGATTGTGGGAGAAGAAGACCAACAGTAGGCGACTTGGAGAAAAGTCTTTTGTTGGAGCCGCCAAGCCGACGTGATAACGTTGGAATTTGTTTTGGGAGAAAGTTGTGTTTTGTTATCAACTATTTCTTGTTGGTTCTTTGACTCTTTTTTATTGGGCATGTAAGTCCCAAGTTTTGATATATGTAAAAACTGAATTATGTTCTGGCATGTGAATGATGTATTGCGGTTTAATATACATACATACATACATACATATATATATATATATATATATGTAATTATTTATGTGTTTGTGCATTGTTTGATGAATGTATATTGCGAAGAATTTACCGTTTTCATAATCAAATTAATGGAGCTTTCACTTAAAATTGAAATGTCACATTTTATAGTTAGTGATATCGTAGCGATGAGGCGGGTCGTTACATCAAACATGTTGTAATTGGTCCTAAATGGTTTTTGGCTATGCATGTAGAGTTTAAAGGTTTACAAAAAATGACTACGCTTGGGACTTAGTTTCCCTGCCACCCAATAGGAAAGTTACGGGTTGCAATAAGGTTTTTATAATCAAAGAAAATCTAGATGGTTCAGTCAACAAGTATAAAACATGTTTAGTGGCTAAGGGCATTCATGAAGTAGCTAAGTTTGATTTTAATGAAACATTTTCTCCTGTTGTCAAGCCTGTAACTATTAGAATAGTTCTTACTTTGGCCATTACTCATCAATGGGAGATTTTTCAATTGGATGTTAATAATGCATTCCTCAATGGGCTAATTGAAGATGATGTCTTTATGCAACAACCTCCTAGTTTTGAGCATAAAGATAAGACATTAGTTTGCAAACTCGACAAGGCACTTTATGGTCTTTAACAAGCCCCGAGGTAGTGGTTTGATAGATTAAAGTCTACTCTAATTCAGTTTAGGTTTGTCTCCACTAAGTGTAATTCCTCTCTATTTGTTTGCAAAATAGCCTCTCACACCATTTTTCTTCTTGCCTATGTTGATGATGTTATCATCTCTAGCAATTCAGTTCAATTACTGACTTCCAAACCTAATGTTGCATTATCTCTTAGCTTGGACATTTGGATTATTTTATGGGTATTGAGTTTAAACAACAATCTGATGGTTCTCTTATTCTCTCTCAAAGTAAATACATTAGAGATCTTTTTACAGAAGACAAAAGTGACAAAAGCTCATCCTATTTCCTCTCCTATGACGGCAAGTTGCAAGCTGACCAAGACAAGGTCATATTGCTTTTCTGATCCCACTTTGTACAAATTAGTTTTGGGAGCCTTGCAATATTCCACTATCACCCATCTTGAATTGAGCTATGTAGTTAATAAAGTGTTTCAATTCATGTCACACCCTCTTGAAGCTCATTGGACAGCTATTAAAAGGATATTGAGATACCTAAAAGGTACTCTTCATCATGGACTACACTTTTAAGATCAACAATTTCTACTGATTCTATTCCTATTAGAGGCCTAGGTGATGTTGATTGAGCTTCAAATCTAGAAGATCACAGATCCACCTCAAGTGTAGCAAATAGTAGTAAGGTCAAGTACAAGAGTTTTGCACTAGCTATTGCAGAAGTATTAGAGATAAATGTACAGTCAATTAAGTATGCAAGTAATTCAATTGCAGTTAGTTAGTTAGAGCTAGCTTAATTGCTTATTTTTTGTTAGTTGATTATATTTTCTGTTAGTTAGTTTAGTTGAGATGCTAACAATTGTGTAATTTCTATATATAGACAAATGTGTTATCTTGTTAAGTGAGCCAATCATAATTAATCAGTTTTCACTCAAATCTTTTGCTTCTCCTCTTTACTCTCAAACGTATCTCAAACTTTAATAAACCCTTAGTAGAAAAATCCAAGTATACCTAGCATAGGCATCAACAAAAATAACATAATAGTTATACCCAGTAGAAGAATCAAAGGGAGTTGGTCCCAAAAGATAACTAAAAATAGGTAATGGTATCTAACAGAGTTGAATTACAAGTTTTGTCTACAAGAGGTATAATGGTGTTAGGTACATGAGACTTTAAAAGGTATAACTATTATTTTTGATAAAAAAGTATTTTCCAAAACAACATGAACAACAAAAATCAAGCTCATTTTTATCTTAGAAAGTTGCATCTCAATTTTTTGAAAAGCAGCACTTGGATGACCTAACCTAGAATGCCAAGTGCTTGTTATAATAGGACGTAAAGATGCAGAATTTAAAAAATAGAACTTGACAACAATCTGGGAAATTTGTACAAGCCATCACAACTAAGATGTATCTCATTGGATCCTTGAGATTTAAACAAACATACATTAGGATGGAATTCAAAAAAGACCGAATTGTCTTTAGCAAATTGACTGACACTAAACAAATTTTTAGAGATAGTAGGGACATGCTATAATTTGTGAAGATTAAGACTAATATTAGAATTAAAAGGACATAGAAAAGAGAAAGAACCAATATATTTAATAGGCAAACCTTGACCATTGCCTATAGTGACTTGATCAGACCCCTCAAAAGGAACACATTGTTGTATGTTATGCACATTAGAAGTTACATGGTGTGAAGCCCTTGAATTAGGATACCAGCTACAAGAGGGACTAGTGTTGGTTCCAACAAGCATTGCTTGGGGAGCCGATGATGTAGGAGCTAACTGTGGTAGTGGTGAAGGATAATTGGCAATCATAGGAGCTTGAGAAGTGTTGCCCAATTAAGTTTGTTGCTGCAGCTGTTGTGGAATAACATATTAAGCAAAAAAATTGTTAAGCATAGGAGGAGCAACAACACCATACTACATAAGAGGGTGCATTTGTGGCTGTGTGCAAAACATAGGCTGCATAGGCTGCAAAAATTGTAGTGGTTGAGTCATCAGTGAACATATGATAAGTTACACCACCATTGAATGAGGAGGAAGGTTGTGCCAACAATTAGCAACATCATGTCCAAATTTGAAGCAGATAGAACATTGAATGTTGAAGGATAATTATTTGCCCGTTGTTAGAGCTTGCACTCTCACAAGCTTACATACATACATATTCTTGTAGGTTTTAATCCATAAATATCTATAAATAGGATTAGTTATACTTTTAAATATTATCATATAAGTTTTTAAACTATCATATGCTTATCTCCAAACATCTTAATTAAAGGCTAAAGTACATGATACTTTATTGAGTCCGTCATATATCTCGTTAGATTTGGATTAATATATGTAGTAATAGTTCTCAAAGTCTTGGAAAATATATTCTATTAAGGTTTTATTAAGTTCTTATTAGGATATTTATTTGGTATTAACATCATGTCTCTTGTAACTTAAAGGAATAATATACTAGTTTGTAATTATATCTTTCTTTAATGACTTAACCTAAATCATTGAGTTTTGAGCTAAAGCACTTACATATAATATATTTTAAGCCAAATGACCTATTTGGTTCTTTATTATTTTTTTTGTTCATTTTGGTCCTTTATCTTTTAAAAAGTTTATTTTAGTCCTTCATGTTTTTAAAGTGGTTCAAAATAGTTGTTCCGTCAATGCAAAAGCTAATGTCCTTAGTATAAAGATACTAACGACTAAAAACTGCCAAAAATACTTTTTTTCTTGAAATACCTTCATGCTATAATTAACACATAGTAGCGGTTTTTAGCCACCACTAAAATATTTAAAATAAAAAATAAAACAACAAGAACATGAATTCAGAACAAAACATCTTCAATCGAGAACAATATTGCAAGCACCCAAAACCTAGAAAAGTAGAAACACAAGAACATTGGCAACCCAGAACATTCATTTCAACATGCACTTGGTGAGTTCAAATTCATGCCTTCAACATTTAGTACTGGAAAAAGGGAAACCCATAACTAGGAAAAACAAACAATCCCTAAAATCCCAATATTGAACAAATTCAGATATGGAAAACCTTCAATATTGAAAAACTCAGATCTAAAAATGCAAGCTAAATCCATGCACTTGAAAAAATGAGATGAAAATCGGTCTATTTCTCCTCATTCTTGTTAACTTCAATTTGACCCAACCCCTAAAGTGTTTAAAGAAGGGTGAAAATGGGGAGTGGCGACTCCAATGGTGGTTCTATAGCAATGTAACGACACAAGGAGCAAAGGAGCACAACGACGACGTGCCACTATAGAATCACCACCACTTCAGGGAGGGTGAGGTTGGGGAGCGACTTTGGTGGTGATTCTATAGTGGTACGACGATGCAGGGAGCGAAGGAACACAAAGGAGAAAAGTGGGAAATTGCGGAAAAGGTGAGGTTGGGGAAGCATGGGTGGGGGTTTTCAAGTTTGGGGCTTGGGCTAGGGTTAGGGTTTGGAGAAAAGGAAGCTTTTGAGTCTATGATCTAAGAAAAAAAATGGTGGAACATGTAGGAGAGAAAAAACGAAAAATGGATGGAGAAGAAGAGAATATTAACGATGTTAATGTTTAACCTAACAAAAGGACTATTTTGAACCTTTCAAATAAGATACAAGATCAAAATGAACTATTTAAAAGATAAATGACCAAAGTAAACAAGAAAAAAAGATAAAGGACCAAAAAGATCATTTGAGCAATATTTCACTACCATAAGATGGTATTTTCAATTGTTAGTTGCTAGGGCAACTTCTTTTTATAAACTAAAGTATGTTGTTCTATGTTTTAATCAATAAAGTAATTTATCTTATGATTTAAAGTATGAAATATTAATTGTATAAAGTGTTTTAAAAACAAGTTGCTATAAGAGTTTACTTAAATGTAAGTGTAACATCCTAATTTTGAGGTGCTTTAGTTATAAGTTGTTGTGATATAATTACTTATGCTTAACCGGTTGATTTATATATTCTATTAAGGTTTTATTGAGTTCTTATAAGGATATTTATTCGGTATTAACATCAGTCCTGGGTTTGAAATTCGCTCATGAGTTTCTCTGTTTGGGTTAAGCAAAATCCTTTTACAGTAATTTAGTTTCAGATGTGTTCTAGTCAACTGAATTGGTCCCATGATTTTTAGAGTTAACTAGAATATTTGGTGAATATTTTGGTGGGACATGCTTAATCTGTTTCGGTGCAGGGATAGTTTTGATCTAAGTAATGTTTCTATTAATTTAAGAGACTTAAAACTTGAACCACAAATTGAGACCTCTCCATTTTGCATGTTTTTAGATACCTCGAAAGAGTACAAAATTAATCTTGCCCAAGTCCGTAACTCACTTCAAATTTAGGGAAAATAGCACTTCCAAACCATATCAAAAGAGTGTGCTGAATTCTACCATGTAAAATGTGTTGTATTTAGATTTAAACTGGTTTTGATTTATAATGAATTAAATTAAAGACTTTGGTGGTCCTATAAATTTGTCTTATCTTTCAAACACAATTGGTCTCACTTTGTTTCGAGTTTTCTACAATGTTGTGGTTTTTACTCCAAAACTGGTTAAATGAATCGTGGGCGCAGGACAGATTTGGTGCTGATATTCCATTGGTGTTTATATTCTAAGTGTTTCTCCTGATTTGGACAGAACCTATATGTGTTTAATCCTGCCTAAAGCATGTGTTAGGATGAGTATAAGTATGTACAAAATGAAATGCTTAAACTTGGTGCATGTGTGCTATGATGGATGAAGAGTCTCTTGTTTTGGACCTGTTTAGTTTCCAAGGGAAGAAAGATGGATCTCTTGGGGCAGACAATTGGAAAGCTTGAATGGTTTACTTTTGGTTGGTGTCTCATCTCATTGAAAGGTTAATTGAGAATCCTCTCTGTTTCTTTCATTACTATGGTTTGTTGTCGAGTCAAGATCCTTTTCATTTCTTCTATATTATGTAGAGGTGGCATAATGGGTTGGACTAGTCGGGCCGACCCTAACCCATCCAATGAAAGGGTGTTACTAGGTGCACCCAACATTATTGCTGGTGCATCCAACATTTTTTAAAAATATCAAAATTACCCCTGCATTTTTTCGCATTTGTGATGGATGTGCGTGAGGGTGGTCCATAAATTATACAGATCAACTTGATCCGTAAGGTTGATACGGATCAAGTTGATCCATATGTTGATATTAAGCATACGAATCAACTTGATCCGTAAGGTTGATACGGATCAAGTTGATCCATATGTTGATATTAAGCATACGAATCAACTTGATCCGTAAGCCTTTTACGGATCAAGTTAATCCGTAAGGCTTCTACGGAACAAATTGATCCATGTTGTTCTATAAAAGACTTACGGATCAAGTTGATTCGTAAAAGGTTTACGGATCAACTTGATCTGTAAGCCTTTTACGGAACAACACGGATCAATTTGATCCGTAGAAGCCTTACGGATCAAGTTGATCTGTAAGCCTTTTACGGATCAACTTAAAAGGCTTACGGATAAAGAATATTTTCGTCATTTTATTTTAAGTGTTGGGTGTACCTAGCAACACCTCCAATGAAATATAGGACTTGAGAATTAATTTTTCAGCCCAAATTAAACATGGACTTTTTAGCCTGACCCAACCACAGCCCAATGTGGGCTATGCCTGCAAAACCTGTTAAAAGCCCACAAAAATAGGCTTTTAAAGGGCTTGGGCTTCATTATTTAGACATAAATTAAATATGGGTTTTTTAGCCTGGCCCATTATAGCCTGCAACCCACATAGTTTTATGGTTTTGGAAAAATGAATGAAACGGAGATAATGCACACATAGTTTCATTTGATATCATAAATTGAGAATTTCACTTAATGATTAGACTCATGGTTAAGAGTTAAGACTCAAGTGAAAACTGTTGAACAATAATGTTTATTAGTAATAAATTAATAATCGTATTTAAATCACATTGGTTATCTTCAAAACATACATTAAGCCCTTCAACAAGGAAACAGCTATAAATCAATGGAGATTGAGATGTGAGAACAATCAAATTGACGATTAAACAACGATAAACTTATACTTATGCTGCTTTGTCCTATAGGTAACTTTACCAATATATATTTTTGCTCAACAGTTATCAAACTCATTCCCGTGTGATTGATTATCTCCTCTGGAAGTTTAGGAACTTGATGCCATATGCAAATACAAGAAGGAAGAGGAGGCAAAAGGCAACATGAGTTAGTGCAACAACTCCAAGGAACTCATGCTGAAAGCCGAACTGCCTCTCAAGGTAATCTTTTACTGTCATGGTTCTAAAGCCAGGAACTTCTATTGGACTATTTTTGTCACCGACTTGGGATGTTACCAGTCCATATATAGTCCAAGCCACAGGGGACCCCCAATAATACCACCTCCACCATATTGGAATTTGCTGCATAAAAAGTGAAATTTTACTGTTTAGTTTCACAAAATAAAAGGCAATGAATTACTACACTTAGCCTACATGTAATTGATAAGTTGAAAATTTAATGGTAAAATATGTTTTAGGTCCCTCAAGTTTTGGTCAAAATTAGTTTTAGTCCCTAGGTTTTATAAATGGGTTTGATTTGATCCTCATATTTCTGAAATGTGATGGATTTTGTCAGTGACTCTATACTTCATTTTGACTTGAATAGGGACAAAATCCTCTACATTTACAAAAATACAAGGGCCAAAACCACCATTTTTAAAATATAGGGACTTAAAACACATTTTACCCTTAAATTTTGACCAAATCTTGAAGGACTTAAAACACATTTTATCCAAAAAATTAACTATTTTCAAAGGAGGGATTCTTGCCATTAAGGATCATTTTTGAAGCCTTGGACCTCAATGTGGACCTCATATAGTATGTTCTCTGTTGGTTGGGTTTATACACTATAGTATATTGATGAGTTAATTTTTAATTTGGTCTATGAAAGTGACAACTTGTGTTGCTTTAGTCCTAATGCATATGCAAATTGATCCTTGAAACTGTTAACCTGCTAAGTTCATTATACTAATGTTAACTAGTAAACAAGTTCATTTCTTAAAGGACTAATTTATTTAGATGAAAACTTAATGAAAGCAACACAAATTTTCACTTTCATGACCAAGTTGTAACTCTATATTCTTTAATTTTCAACATCCCTTTTCCATTTGCCTGACCCTTTGAATGGATAGCAAGACTCTAGTGGCAAAAGGTCTAGTTAGGACACAAAAAATAAAAGAGATGTGAATAGGTGTAGTAACTGTGAACTATTCTCCTTGAATTTAATAATGCAGAGCCTAATATGCACTATCCATTTGTGCTACTCTCAGGTACAAAAAATAATGTATATTTGATCATTGTTGTGGTACAGATACATACCGTTCTTGGGATAACAAAACCAGAAAACAGGTTCCAGAAGTTGATGAAGAATGACATAACAAGTGCAGCAATTTGATAGTTTGGGGTCAGAGCTACAGTCATCATTCCATACAGTGTGAAGTACATAAAGCACATGAATATGAAGTAGTAGAACCACAAGAAATTTTCAACCCGTGGTTCAAACCCAATCATCCAGTAGAGGAGAATGGTATAGGCTAGACTTTGGATTGCAACATAAATTACTTCAATGGCTACCTGCAACACAGTACTATTTTAATGAATTGTGCAACTCTGATCAGTTATCTTGATAGATGCTTTCTTAGCTACCTGACCAATTGCGTAAGGCAATTCTGAGTACATTCCAGCAGCTCTTTCACGATAGAGAACTGTTCTTTCTATTGCAACAACAGGTTGAACACTGTTAGTATTGGAGGCTCCAAGGAAAAAAACAGCTGCATACATGGCTCCAAGGAGATTCAACAGGTCTTGTTCCTTTTGCCTGCAGAAATGATATTTGTTATCAATTTTTTTATCATGGAGACACAAGAGTTCTTATTGATGGCCTGAAGCAACAAAAGAGTACAAAGATGATTCTTTGTAAAACAATAACTTCTGCTCAAGCACTGATGATTTAGGCAAACATTTCTATTCTGATATTCTTTTTCTTCTCTTGTTTTTGTTTCTTATCTGGATTAGAGAACTCAACAGGAGATATCATCCAATATCAAGGAGGATATTTATTTTTCTTGTGGGTTTTCTGGTTAAGGATTTATCATTGTTTCTTAGCTAAGTTAGTGAAGATATATAGAGTATAGATCACATGAATCTGCTTTATGAAGTTGGTGTGGAGTGGTACTGTGGTGGTAGAGAGCCCCAAGCAATCTGCGCAAGTCACCAGCAGGGGGAGTAAGTCATTTAGAGATTGAGAAAGGGGAACCTGTCAATCCCTTGTATGCAATTTGCTAGCCTGGTCAGAAGACATCTTCAACTCTCGAGACAAAGTCTCCATTCAGGTCTAGCACACCACTTCTTGTGGCTATTTCCTATTGAAAATAAGGGGAGATTCATGCTCTCCATACATCATATGTTCAAGCAGCAAGAGGATCAATCATAAACAAATTTTCAAGGCAAATGCTTCTTGATGCCAGCCTCACTGGGAAGACTCTTGTGGGAGGAGAATGGTGACTCCATTTAGGTTCTCAAACAAAGAGTTTCCTTACCTAAGCTGGTTTTTCCATCTTGGTCTTATGTCTAATGATATCTTGGGGCAATCCTGTGGTTCATGAAATTGCTAAGGTTTCTTGGATAGAAACGTCTCATTGTTTATTTGAGTTAGAAATAATTTAGTAGTTAACAAGTACTGATGGAGTGCAATACTATCAAATAACTATTTGACTTACGTCTTTTTTCCTTTGTCCCAATAGATTAGTCCAAAAATGATACCAATAACTATTGTGGTGAAGAATCTGATGGCATTATACTGTGGATTCCTCCAATAGGAGCAGTTCTGTTTCCAGAAGCAAGCTTTACATTGAGTAACAAATGACTGTGAGTATTTAGACGGAAAGTGAAGGTCCTTTGTTCCTGGTACTGGTGTGCAGAGTTCCTTAATAACTTCCTGGTTCTTTCTGGAAAAGGATTATCAAAGTATGGAAAAGTATAAAAAAACATCATGAGAAATTTCAGACAAATACAAGAAAAAAGAAGCAGGAATCTCTAGGAATACTACTAGGAGTGCCACTTACTGATAAAGGTCTGACTTAGTATATAATTCTGCAAAGTCTACGTTAAGCTGAGACTCAACAACAGGAGAAGAGATCTCCAGCATCCATGTGGCTGGATTACATCCATCTTTAATCTTAGGAACTCCTGCAATAGCCTTGGAAAGGTTTATGCACAATCAGTGGGATTACTGGTATCATATTAATTCTAGAATTTATACATTATAATGTTTGAGGTTTACCTCAAAGTACTCAATAAGATTCTGAGAATTTCGACCAAGAGGACCACCATATATCACTTGTCCACCTCTCTTCATCAATAGCAGCTGAAGTCAAGATGTATTTCAAGGGTGAGTATTATGCCTTCAGAACCATTACGAAAACTAAACTCCCACTTCGGTCCCCAAAATTGTAAGCATCAATCCCTTTAGTCCTTGTCTTTATAAAAATCTCATTTAGTCCCTAATTTTACAGAATGTCATTTACTTCAGTCCTTTTCAACTACATTTTTAACATGGCATGGACTAAAATAACCAGTGCTTACAATTCACAGGCCCAACCAATGAGGGGGTTTACTCCTAAAATAACTGTTTTCATTATCAAAAGCTGGATATTAATATTCACCTCATCAAAATTTTCAAATATATCGATGCTTGGTTGATGAATTGTGCAGACAACAGTTCGACCAGTATCTACTGTATTTCTAACAGTACGCATAACAACTGCTGCAGCTCTAGCATCAAGACCAGTTGTTGGCTCATCCATAAAAATAATGGAAGGATTTGCAACCAATTCAACAGCTATGGTAAGCCTCTTTCTCTGCTCTGTTGATAAGCCACTTATTCCAGGAAGGCCTACTATAAAATGCCTCACTGGGTGGAGCTCTACCAGCTCTAAAATTTCTTCAATGAACATCTGTAAAATAAGAATTAGATTTGTACAATAATAAGAAAAATTCTTTTGGAGTGTCCTCCTGATTGATGTTTTGCTTTTTTTTTTCTGCTGTCTCTTATATTAATTATAAAAAGGGCTCCCTTATCATCCTGCCTTGTATTTCCTTTCTTACCGATTTCTTTTTCTAATTAAAAAAGAACAACATTGCCACAATGATAAACTATTTTTTATTATCATTGATTAGAACAAAGCAAAATAATAATAGTTTTGTTGGTTTCATGCCTACAGACTGCACTGAGTTATCACTATTGTACTGACAAAGAGTATCTCCAGTACTATTGATGTTGGCTACAACCTTAAGCTAGAAAATGGTATAGAATTTGGAAACTGTTGAGATCCCATATAGGCTACAGATATGGTGAAAGTAGAGCTTAAAAATGTTTGGGCAGTCTTTATACCATGAACTAAATTTTGGGGTTGAGTTATGTCCAATTCAAATTCAAAATGGTATTTGAGGCTATCATACATCTATTATCAGGCCACCCTCACCTGTCCAAATAGGTACCTAGCTAAGATAGAGCTTATAAAGGCCTAAGAAATCCTCACTTTGTGAGCTAGCTTTTAGGATTGAGTTAGGCCCACTCTAAATTCAAGACAAACAAATAATTAATAACTTATTAACCATATTATGAAATATCCTTAAAGCATGTAAAAAAATTCCATAATTGTCTTATAACTTTTCAAATAGCTTCTAGCTATATTAAACATAAACAACCACTTTTCTTGATCTTTTAATAGATGAATAATATATGTATTGATCACAACCAGTTAACTAAACAAGTATACAGAGAGAGTCATGTTTCAAAAGACAGAAAAAAGAGAGCCTGTGAGATGAAGTTTAAGAGTTTAACATGAAAATTGGTTAGAAGAAAATTTTACCTTTTGTGTTTCCTTATTAACATCATTACTGAGACGCAGCCAAGCAGAAAACACCAGAGATTCGTAGACTGTAACATTTGGGGAATGGATATCATTTTGTTCACAATAACCACTGATCCTAGGAAAAGTTGCCTGTTTTTTTGGATAACCAGATATGCTGATGCTTCCCTCAATATAACCACCAGTTTTTCTTCCTGCAAGTACATCCATCAAGGTAGTTTTTCCAGCACCACTTACACCAACTAATGCTGTTAAAATCCCAGGCCTGAAAGCTCCACTTATGTCTCTTAGTAGTTGGAGTCTATTCTCTTCAATTCCTTGTTTCTTCATTTCCTGACAATAAATCATCAAAGTGACATTTGAACATGTGGGAGTGGAGACATTATAATATAATTTCATAAATTTACTGTTGAAGTTAGATGATTCTTTACACAACTTTATCATGTAAACTTAATCTTTTTATTGTTCTTTAAGCAACTCCTTTCTATGTATGGTTAGGTTAGTTAATTTTATTAATTTTATATTCTACAGAAAGTTATTAGGTGATGTAAGTGCTTTCAATTGATCATGTCCACTATACACACACAAACTGCTGAGTATTTTTTTTTTATCAGCAAAGATAGGTATATATACATATGTAAAATGAGTACCAGAGGTACTAAAGTACAGATATTTGGTTTCCTGTGGTTTTGGTTCCAAATCAGATTAAATGAATTCTAGATAGGAACCAAATCCAGGCCACAAACATAGTATTAATAGCTACTTCTAATCTATATTTGTATCCTTTGCTAATGCCTAAACCCTGCTCTAAGATTGCTAGACCATTGATTAAAATGAATGGAAAAATCCTTCTCCAAATTTCTCAGCCATGTCCACAATAAGAAAGCTGCATCGTCCATCAGTTTATTGCTGTCGAAGGAATCATTGGAGAAGATTATCTTGTTTCTTTGCTGCCATATAGTCCAGGTCACAGCCAGCCACCAATATTTCCACCTATTAGCCCTTATCCCATCAGCCATTATCGATCCATGTTGGAGGAAATGATGCCTTGGATTTTGCGGGAGAACTGCTGTGATGTTCACCCAAGATAAAGATTTCCACCAAATAAGAATTATTTTACTACAGTGAAAGAATAGGTGTCCCACATCCTCCTCCATACGGCTGCATAATGGGCAACTCCTATCATTGACCTCCACCTGTCTCTTATATAAATTTCTTTTAGTTGGCAATCTATCTTGAAGTAATCTCCATGCAAAAACTAGTATTTTAGTTGGGACCTTTAGCTTCCACAGTTCCTCGAAAGCCCGGTCCTAGATCCCCACTATTGCTTCTCCCCTCAACATGTTGTAAGCACTTTGCGTCGAGTATAGCTCACTTGGATCTACCTTCCACACCCAGTCATCTCTTCTATGCATCTGAATAGGCCTGCTTTCAATATCTTTTAGGAAACTAACAGCCATTGGTATCTCGTTATCGAATAACGGCCTCCTCCATGAGAAATTTCACTCCCACTCTAATTCCTTATATCCTCCCATCTGCTGAATAAGCTGGTTTTGTTGGCAAGAGATTAAGTATAATCTGGGGTACTTTGCTACTAATGATACCTCTCCATCTAATCATTTATCCTCCCAGAACTTGATCCTGTCACTGCAGCCAACCCTCCACAATATGTTATTTTGGACATCAACACCCTGTTGTGAGTTTTGAAAAGCCACCTTTAAGTCCCTCCACCATATGGACTCATTATTGCCACGAGGTGCTTCATCCAAACTCCTCCATCCACCGTACTTGGGCTCCAGAACCCTAGCCCACAGCTGACGTTCATGTTGAAATAGATTCCACTTCCATTTGTCCAGCAGAGCGAGATTGAAAGTGTTTATGTCCTTGATGCCCAAACCCCCTTTATCTTTTGGAAGGCAAACTGTCTCCCATTTAATCCATGCAATCTTGTTTTGTTCTGAGCCGCCACCCCTAAGGAATCTACGTTGGATGCTTACTAACTTGTCCATCACTTTCTTGGGGATCCTGAAAAAAGACAAGAAGTAAATAAGAATGGAAGTTAATACCGACTATATAAGAGTCACTCTCCCCTCAAAAGAAAGGTGTCTTTGCTTCCACCTAGCTAACTTTCTCTCACACTTTTTGAGAATAGGATCCCACATCTGGTACCGTCTAGGGTTTGTCCCTATAGGTATTCCAAGGTAAACAAACGGGATGGATAGCAAGCTACTATTCGAACAACCAGCTGCCTCAAGCTTCCACCTATCCGGCATTCCAATTGCACCAGAACAGATTTTTGCTAAGTTAACTTTTAGGCCTGACGCAATTTCAAAGGTCCTCAGAATTGCTTTGATTGCCTTGACATTCTCCATTGATGCTTCTCCAAAAAATATGGTGTCATCCGCATATTGGAGGATGTTAATTTCCTCATTATTTGAGTCCACTGAGAAACCCCTGAATAAATTTTTCTTCACCGCTTCTTTCACCAGCCCATTTAATGCCTCAACAACAATATTGAAGAGAAGTGGTGCTAATGGATCCCCTTGCCTAAGCCCTCTTTGTGGAATGAACTCAGGCAAGGGGCTACCATTTATTAGTACCGAAATAAATGCGGATGTTAAACACCCCTTTATCCACTGAGTCCATTTGGAGCAGAATCCCAACCTTCTGAGCATGTAAAACAAAAATTCCCAGGAGACTGAATCATGTCTTCTCATAGTCCACTTTGAAGAAAATGCATGGCTTCTGGATTCTTTTAGCCTCCTTAACCACCTCATTCGCTATCAATGCACTATGTAACAAGTGTCTGCCCCCTATGAATGCAGATTGCCTTTCATCTATTATGAGTGTCATAACTTTCTTCAGTCTATTAGCCAGTAACTTAGCAACTATCTTGTACATGCAGCCAATAAGTGATATGGGTCTGTATTCATCCAGAACTTGTGGATCCGCCACCTTAGGAATTAAAGCTATGGCAGAGGCATTGTAACCCTTTGGGAACGTTCCATTGACATAGAATTCGTCCAAAAACCGAAGGACATCGGGTTTGATTACATTCCAAAAGCTCTTAATGAATTTAAAATTAATTCCATCTTGGCCTAGACTTTTCTCACTCCCACAACCCCAGACTGCATCTTTTACCTCTTCCTCCTGAAAGCGCCCCACTAACTTGTGATTTTCTTGGTGGCCAATGGTCTGAAAACAGATTCCATCTAAGCAAGGTCTATCTTGGTCAGATTCTTGGAATCTTTGCAGGAAGAATAGTCTGACAGCCTCTTTTACTCTTGCCGGTTCTTCAATCCATGAGCCATCAATTCACACTCCACTGAGGGAGTTGCTTCTACGGCTAGCATTTACCATCAAGTGGAAATAACAGGAGTTACAGTCCCCTTCTTTTATTCATCTAGATCTCGTCTTCTGCCTCAGTAAAGATTCATGAGATTGGGCAGCTACCCATAAATCTTCTTGAAGCTGTTTCCTGATCAACACTTCACTTCTTGAGGGGAAAGATGACTGTCAATTGTGCTCTCTTCCATCTTGTTTAACTCTTCCTCAATCTTTTTGTATTTCTTAAAAGTATCCCCAAAATGGTCCCTATTCCATATTTTCAGCTTTGCTTTCAGCCTCTTTATTTTTTCTTTAAGCACATAGCCTCCCCAACCCCTTTGTTGGTGGGATGTCCAGCATTCCTGCACGATTGACTTGAAAGATTTGTCTAGTAGCCTGCAATCAAGAATCCTGAATGGTTTTGGACCCCAGTCTACAAACTTAGACCTGAGTAAAATCGGGCAATGGTCAGAAATGCAAGAGAAGGCCCTAGGATTCTCATGAGCCTTAGGATAGATTTCGGACCCATGGGTTAAGTACGAGCCCGCTTATCTTTGTACATATTAGATTAAGGTTTTATTATTTTTTTAGTCTTATATTTAGGGCTCCACAATATAGGTAAAGTACCCTAGAAATGTAGGATTTTTCAGCCCTTGTATTTTAGGGCACCTAGACTAGTTTTTGTATTAGGGGTAGTTTTATAATTTCACATGCATTAAGTGAATATTTGATGTGTGTGGTTGGAAATAAATTTAATTGAATTGGGAGAAGCCTAATCCAATTAAATTTTAGAGGGAGAGGTGAGCATTTGCTTGCTACACCCCATTGCCCACATCATATAGTCACACTTTGTGCATGTCCTTCATGCTTTACATGCCTCATGACACCTAAGCACACTTAGTGGAGAATCTTGAACTTGATCTTGGATTAGTGGGCTGAATCATAGCTAAAATTCACTAATCACAATGAGTGAAATTTTGACTCCAAAATTTGGCTCCACAAATTCAATTTCAAATTCAAGTGAAATTTGAATAGAAATTCAAATTTCCCTCCAATTTTGTGTGACACTTAGACTATAAATAGAGGTCATGTGTGTGTATTTTTTTAACTTTGATCATTTGAAAATTAAACTTCAGATTTCAGAACTCTCTTAGAGCACAAAATTTCGTGCTCTTCTCTTCCTTTCCCTTCTTCCTCCAAGCTCTTATCCATGGCCTCCTATGGTGGTGAGCTTCTTCTAGACTCATCTTCTTCTTGAAGTGGCGTCTCCTCTCTCTCTTCCTTCTCCATTCTGTTGTCATTCATCTTCCAAGAAGCAAAAGAATCCATTGATGAAGAAGATCCTAGGCCTACAAACTCCAATGGAGCTTACATCACTAGTGGATGTTGGGAACTTCCTGGCCATTTGACAAGCCATTCTGGCCTGCTGAGTATGGAATCATGGTAAAATATATTTTGAGTGTAAGGGGGAAAATTCAATTTGGCATAGCCAGGAAAATACAAAAGTCAAAGTAAATGATAAGAAAACCACTATATAAAATTTTATCTGGAATTACGGAATATAATTAAAGTGCTACAAGAGGAGGGAATTGAAGTTTACATGTGGCATATTGATGTAATAATTCACATCTTGAAACACAAGTGACAGAGGCTGAAAAGGAAGCACCATTCCCTTCTTGGATTTTGTATTTTCTTCAGCTTTAGGATTTGAGCCATGTGCTGTGTTTCTTACTTCCATATCAATACCTGTAATGATTACATTATCTTTGTGTTTATTGCCAAGAGAGCTTGAAGTGAATTGCATATTACTAATACAACAATGCTGAGGTGGTATGATACACTCTGTATCAGTGGTGCCTGCAGAGAAAGGAAAAAAAAAGGCAGAAGAGTAGAGAAATATCAGAGAGCAATGCTCCCTCCCAGAGTGTGAGAACGTCTCAATCACTCTAATTCTATTACTGATTGCCCAAAAGATGTCCCCCTCAACAATACAGCATTCCTTATAACCGAGAGCACTCACACCCATACTAACAAACTTCCACTACCACTACCACTACAGACCACTAACAGAATCTGTAATTCCCTGAATGCCCCTCTAACCTTCTAGAATACATCATTTATCAGCTTTGGGCCTACGGTGATACACTTTGAAGGGCTTATCCCATTTAGAGGCCCGATTCCTAACATAGTACTAGTGACATTTCATGATGTGGAACAGTGGAAACAAAGGTAGATAGCCAAGCAACGTAGTTAGGATACACAAGTGACATTTCTTCTGACTAGAGGGTATAAAGTTTATATAAAACAAATGTTATGAAGAGAAAATCAAATATTACCTTCAAACGAATTAGCAATTGAAGTTGAACTCTTCTCTGTCGTTGCTTCTGTTGCCATTTTATCCACTGAGGATGAACCAAATGTGCTTTTCTTTTGGTCTTCCTCTTCCACTATAATAGATTTGGAGTTTCCAAATGCTGCAATTTAACTTCAGTGCAATGTCAGAGGATGTTTATAGATAGTGAACTTTTCGGATGGTCAAGAAGGAGATGGAGGAAGATAGATGAAGAAACATTACAGGCTAAACCAATTTGTATGCATAATTTACTACAGGACATTATGGTAAAAGCTTTTTTTTTGTTGTTTATTGGAATGAACTTGTAACAATTTAAGAAACAAAGTGTTATACCATGTAACACCGAAAAAATAGTATGGAAACTTACGATTCAAGTAAGTTAGAGCCAGAATGAAACAAATGTTGAAAAGAAGAGAAAATCCTATAAGGGCACCGACAGATATCCAGTACCAATAGTCTTTCGTGAATATGCCTCTGGCCCTAAGAAAAGCCTTTCCAACTGTGGGCTCAGGAATCCTTGGATCAATATTGTGCTGTGGAAAGTGAAAAATCAGCAATAAATTAGTAATAATGTAGTGTTTTTAAGATTAAAGAAACACTATAAGATCTTACAGCACTCCATCTTTTGTCTAGGAACTCATTGATGGCTATGGCATTCTGACCATACATCATCGGTGAACCATAATAGCACCATATCATCCATGGTTCAATATCATCTATAAATGGATAGGTTGGAGTGATCAGTTTAAATGAAACAATTTCACATGAAATGTGAAGAATCTAAGTTAACACATTCAAATATTTCTTTAGAGTATGTGGTACTAGTGGTATAAAGAAAAACTATTACTTACTTCTTGAAACAGTAAATCCACTTAGGACGAAAACAACTAAAAGTGTGAAGGAACCAAGTGTGCTTGCCACAACTTTTATTCTTCCAACTGCAGCAATGAAGCGGAATAGGGATAGAGCCATTTGATTCACACAGAAGAATGCTAGTAATTGACGAAAAAACCTGTAACAGGTTTTTATATACATCATTGAACATAACTTGCTAGTCAATAAAACAGAAGAGTAGATCAATTATTTCATTTCTATGTTATTGAGAAACTCATTATCTACAGATTGCATTCTCATACCTACTGGCTGCAGGAGCAAAGCCAATAGTATAATAAGTGAGGATGATCCATAATCCTGACTCCAATAGAGAGAGAGGAACTCTGAGGACCCAGATGGGCAATGCGAAAGCCCATGCTGGATAAAACAGGAAATCTCTTTGCTTGTAAAAAACGGGAAGTCTATTAATGGTCATTGCAAGCTCAGCCACTCCATTGAACATTACATTAATGAGACTGAAAAATAGTGCACCGTAATATTTTCCTGCACCTTCAAGTTGACCATGCTTCATTTCTGTTCTAAAAAATACTGTCATGGTAATTATAGCTAATATAGTGATCTGACAAGTCTTGAATATGTATACAAAATAGTTGCGCTTCATTAAAAGCCACTCTCTTGAAAAGCATGCCTTGAAGAGTTCCCATTTGGAGAGACCATACTTTTCCTTCACTAAAGCAGCCCGATGGCTTTCATTAGGATCATATGGAACTTGAATCTTTTCAGAAAGTTGCTGACCAATGCTGTAATTGTTGAAATGGGCTACAAACTCAGGCACAGTGACATATTGGTAAGGTATGTCCCTTCTGAACCAGTATTGTTCTTGGTCCTTTTTGGAAGTTACCTCTTGTAAAAAGTCTGCAACTCCTTTCCTTTCTGGGCATTTAAAGCCTACACTTCTGAAAAAATGCAGAACACTCTCACGGGGACCTTGATAGACAATCTTACCTTCTGAAAGTAATATGATGTCATCAAAAAGGTCATATGTTTCTGGTGCAGGTTGCAGAAGAGAGATTATCATTGTAACATCCATGATATGGACCATCTGCCTCATAAACCTGACAATTTGGAAGGTTGTGGAACTATCTAAACCAGTTGAAATTTCATCCATGAAGAATGCTTTTGCAGGGCCTACCAGCATCTCACCTGCATTCATGTTATGTAAGTTTCTGTTTATGAGAATTGCGAAAATAGAAGATTCTGCAAAGGAATCTAATACTACAAAGACACTTTTTCTCTCAAACTCCATGGTATAATCATCTAGACCATTCAAAAAGTTATAGTCTAGAAAGCGCAGGCACGGCATAGGACACATACAATATAACTAAGACACGGAGATACACATTTTAGAAATAATAGGACACACAAGACTATGATAAAACATAAAATTAATATAAAACTGCGTGAGACCCAAATCCAAAATTAAAAATTGATGGTTTAAAATCTACTTAAGTCATTGTATTGGTAATTGGTATCATAGTTTAAAGAAATGAATGCAAAAAAAATTATAAGAAATTGTTCGCAGTATTCAAAGTATCCAACATAGATACATGTTCGGCCTGGGTACAACACGACACAGCTATAATTTTGAAGTGTCTGTGCTTCTTAATAGTAGAACCAATGTGTTAACCCGATGACTTGCATGGAAATACATGTTTGTGAAGGATTTGTAAAGAACTAAACATAATAAAGTCATACAAAAGCATCATTACTCCTCTGTAACAACACATGCAAGTGTAACATGAATCTTCTGAGTGAAATTTCGTATCCACATACCAGTAGTTAAACGCTTCTTTTGTCCACCAGATATGCCCCTTTTCATCTCATCTCCCACCAAAGTATCAGCACATATTTCCAATCCAAGAATCTGTTGCATTATATCAAATAGTTAGATGAAAGAAATTAAGGTTTGCTGGCCTATAACTATTGACTAACATGGAAAACGGTTCAAAATAAAGACCATCACCAAACCTTTAGAATGTAATCAGTAACAATACTTGTTTCTTGACCTTCCATTGCTGTGGCTTTCATGAAAGCATCTATCTGAGGATCTGGTTTAATGCCGGCTGCTAGTTCCCGTCTTGATAACTCTGCCAGCAAATTATACCTTGTTCCAACTCCCCGGCAGCGTCCAGAGAAGTCCAGTGTCTCTCTCACTGTCATCTCTCCATGGTGAAGATCATGCTGACTAATATAAGCACATGTTCTTTGAGGAAAAAACTCTGACAACTCGTGACCACAGTAAGTGACTCTTCCTGATGCCTGTTGAGAAATTCTCCGATGGAGTTCAATGTTGAAATTTCTGTTTTAATCACTTTATTGTATGCTATTACTTATTAGTTTGGATTTTAGGTATAAACCATTATTAAATGACTTGGAATGGAAAACATAATCGCCATAAATATGAGCATACATTGACAATTTTTTCAAAGTTTCTAGTATGATCAGTTAAGTTGCATGAAATGTCTAAAATTTTAGTAGTAACACATAAGTTTAACAAAATATTAACATTTCCCCCCGCATCAAAATCTTCCTTTCCTGCTGAACCTCCCTCACTTCTACCCAAAATTCCTAGTTAGTTAAGCTTGTCTGAAGTTTGTCTCTGATGTATACAAGTACAGGTGTGTTCACCCTCCTTGATTAAAATCAAGATTTACTTAAAATTAAATAGTAGAGTTACCTATACAAAAGAACAAAGCAACTTCACTAGAGTTTTTTCTTTCTTTTTTCTTTTTTCTTTTTTTGTTTTTTTCTCTTAAATTTGTATCCCATGTCCCCTCCTCCCATTACAAATACAAAATTTAACTAGGAGTAGGGAAGAAAACTTTAGTATCCAAAACTTCTTTAACCAAATAATAGCAATTCAATAGAAATATACATTTGGTTTATAGTAAAGAATTTTTGTTTTTACTTTAGTTAGTGTGTTGATCAATAAACATTTACCTTTTTTCTAGTACTTGATTAATTGAAGATAGACTATTAATGAAATTATTTAATGCTTTGTTAGTTAACATACACAACTAAAATAGAACCCTTCTTTACCAAGTGACGGTAAATAGTCATTTTCTCATAAGAATAATAGAATATGTTAATGTTCTACATAGTTATGTAAGTACCGGGACTAATGACATGTTTGGAAACTTCTAGAATAGAGGAATCATGCTTGTAATTTAGATGCTACAACTATTAGCTTTTGAAAATCACATTTGAAACGTGAAATCAAACATGTTATAAATCGATTACGTTAGGAAAGTCATTCCATCTTGCTGGCTTTTGCTCTCCTGAATAATCATTAAATTTGGAGACAAAATTGAACCCTAGCAGGTCCGGTGCCGCCATGGCCCTTTAAGAAGTCTCCTCTCCAGGGCTTCAAATACGATTTGCCCTTGGAGCTTCCTCGCATCACCCCCCAAGCCCGCAGCCCCATCAGACCTCTCCCTCCCATCCTGTGCCTCCACCCTCTCACCCAAAATCCCTCACACAAATCATAAAAAACTCCTTCTCCTTCCTCTCAATCGTCTCCCTAAGCCATGCCTAAAAGGGGATCCATTAGCCATTAAGATCTCTAAGTCAGAGTACCAAGCTGGTTGGGCAGATTGCAAAAACATCCTTCATGGAAGGTTTTTTCTCTCAAAAGGGGATGTTCCTATCAAGATTTGGGGACCTGTGGGCCAAGTTCTTGACCCTGTGGAAGCCCATTGACCCCTAGTCCATTGTTCTGCTTTGAAAGGGCTTTTACGAAATTGTTTTCTTCTCTGATGAAGATCTGTGAAGTGTACGATCTATGGGAACTTGGAATAATCTGAACCCTAGTGTGATTTGCCTTTTAGCATGGACTTAGGACTTCAATCCAGGTAAGCTAAAGACTACAAATACCCATTGTTGGATGTGGCTTTATGGTCTTGCTTATGAATATTGGCATCCACAGATCCTAGTCGAAATTGGGGGCGCAATCGGGTCTCCAATTGCTCTGGATGAGAATACTGTGAAAAAAACATTTGGGCATTACGCCCGTATCTTAGTTGACTTTGATCTCACCAACAAATTGCTTAAGCAGATTTTGGTAGAGAGGAAGGGTTTGCCTTCTTCGTGGGGGTGGAGTATGAAAAGGTTCCACGCTTCTGCTCTACATGTATTAGAGTATATGTTTGTGTAACTGTTAAAACATTTTTGTAAGGGTTATTAGGTTGTTAGCTTTGCTAACTGCACCTCCCTCCTCCTTGTTGTTAATTGTTTTACTTAGTTAAAAGGTCTATAAATATCTCTTGTAACTAACTCTCTAGCTAACTTTTTTGAGATATGGAATAATATCTGATTTCTCTCTGTTTTCTCAAAACTTCTCTCTCACTCTATCAAATATGGTATCTAGAGCCAATTGTTCGTAATTAAATCGCATAAACTTGCAGCCTTTTGTTGTGAATCCGATTGTTCCACGTCATTATCTCACAGAAGACGATTAAGTAGCTAATTGTGTCAATCCTGAGTATGAAGCGTGGGAGGTTTAGGACCAAACATTCATTGTTTGGCTCCAGTCCACTCTTTCGAAATTGATTTTGTTGTGTGTTCTTGGTTCGAACCACTCCTATGAAGTTTGGGAAAAGATTCACGAGTACTTTAGTTTCCAGATGAAGTCTCATGCACATCAATTGTGAACTGCGATGCACGTAGTTTCACTTGAAGGTAAATCGATTGATGAATATCTATGTAAGATCAAAGGTTATGTTGATGAACTCGTTGGTGTTGAAGTTCCGCTTTGTCACGAGGAGTATGTTGATGCGCTGCTTGAAGAACTTTCATTCGATCATGCGCAGATGATCTCAGTCATCGAAAGCAAGAAGCGTACACCATCAATTGCTGAGATTGAAGGCCTTACTTTATGGTCATGAAACTCGTCTTGTTCGTTATAATAAAGAGACTCAGGCGCTTAGCTTTCCTTCCTTGAATTATACTCAAGGTTATTCGCACTCCAATTTGTACAAATCTAGTGATTTTGGTGGTTCTCGGGGAGGGTATGGTTGCGACGGTGGTAGTTATCAGCCTAACAGTGGTGGCTCCAACAGAGGTCACAGTGGTGGCAGATTTGTCAATTTTAAGTGTCAACTTTGCCTCAAGTTTGGCCACACTACAAATGTCTATCACTTTAGGTCTGATATGAGTTTTCAGCCTTATGAATCAGTCATTTTTTTTATCCAGCAACACTACAACCAATTCCCTACTCCTCTAGTTCTATCAGAACCTCCAATACTTGGATTAATCCCAATTCCAAGTCTGGAATTGTTGCTCTAGCATCAACCTAACCCAGTTCTATGCCTCTTCTCATGGAAATGGACATGTTAGCTCCACCTGGATTCCAGATTGTAGTGCTAGCATTCATGTAACTGGTGAACCACAAAATATCAAGCAGTTCACTCACGTTGATGGACCTTATTAGATTTTTATGGGAAATAGTGAAGGTTTAAGTATCTTTGTTGGTTCCTCTTCATTTGTGTCTCCTAATGACTCTCAATATTAAAAAATTTGTTGAGTGTGAGTCAATTTGTTAAAGATAATTATGCTTCTTTGAGTTTCACCCTCACTTATGTCTTGTTAAATATCAGGGACCAATAAAGTCTTTCTTCGGGGAGTTGTTGGTGCTGATGGTCTTTGCTCCTTTCATAATCTCAAGCTTCAAGAACATTTTTCACTGTTGTTGTTTACTTCAACTTCACTAGTTAGCTCTGCTACACATAATGGCTTGTCTAGTGCAATTACTGCTGCTAGTAAAAGTCCTAATGTAGTTTCTAATTCTGTAATTTCATCCCCTAGCAATGTTAGCTTGTGGCATGCTAGGCTGGGTCACCCTAATAGCCCATGTCATGAAGCTAGTCAATCATTGTAACATTTCCTCATCTAATAAAAATTTCCAGACTTTTGCTCCTCATGCTATATGGGAAATTCTCACAGATTTCCTTCTCACTCTTTTATTTTTGTATACTCTCCTTTGGAGCTTTTTTTTATAGACTTGTGGGGGCCTTCTCATTTAATTTCCTATGCTGGTTTCAAATACTATGTCATTTATTGATGTTTTTTCCAGATACACTTGTGTATTTCCTAATAAAAACTAAAACTCTATCTGTTTTTCAAACCTTTAAGCCAATGGTTGAATTGCAACTTAATACAAAGTGTTCAGTCTGATTGTGGAGGTGAGTATAGACCATTTTTTGCACTTTTAGCCTCTCATGGCATCTTTCACAATTTGTCCCCAAACTCATCACCAAAATGGTGTGGTTGAAAGGAAACATAGACATATAGTTGACTTGGGTCTTACTTTGTTACATCATGCTTCTTTTCCCTTACATTTTTGGGATTATGCTTTTATCACTGCTGTCTATTTAATTTATAGACTTTCCACTGCTTCTCTCAACTTTGTTATTTCTTTTGTTACTCTCTTCAACAAGGACCATGATTTTTAGTTTCTTAAAACCTTTGGCGTTTCCTGCTTTCCTTTATCAAGGTCTTATCATACATACAAACTTGACTTTCGTTCTCAAGAGTGTCTGTTTTTAGGATATTCCTCCTCTCACGAAGGTTATAAGTGTCTGTCTTCATCTGGTAGAATTTACATTTCTAAAGATGTCTTGTTTAATAAACCGAGGTTTCCTTACTCTGACTTATTTCCCTCCTCCCCTAACTCAATAAAGAACATTGATTCCTATTTCAGCCTTAATCCTAACCTGTCTCCACCATCTATCAGCCCTACTCCCCAACCTTCTCAACTGTCTCCTTCTCACTCCTTTTTTGCACCTTCTATTCCCTCAAGATTTTTTCCTATTCTAGTTAACCCTTCTACAATTTTCTAGTCTGTCTCTCACCAATCCTCATCCTTTGAGTCCACTTTTGTTTTCCTCAACTTGACCTTGAGGACAAGGTCCATCTTGAAGAGAGGGATATGATAGATGAGGGAAAGATGTATGTTAGCTGTTAGTTAGTTAGGATAGCTAACCATAGTTAGAACTAACTGTTAGTTAAAAAAACTATAAATAGTCAATTAGAGGAAAGTTAGAATGGAGGATTATAAAGTGAAGGTTGGTGAGACCTCAAAACTGTATTGTATTGGGTGTTGGAAGCACCACCATAATAATATAATCTTTTTCTCTGTATCTAATCTAGTTCTATCAATATGTTTTTTTCTTATCTTATGAGTTTGTATTTTTTTTTAATTTCACTATAAATTTTTTGTTTAATTTTAGTTCTTGTTAGTGTGTACAACTTATGAGAACTATAAATAAAAAAATTAAAATCTTAAAAGGATTAAAATTAAAAAAAGTACAAACTTACAAGAAATAGAAATTAATAAATTTTTCCTACAGAAATCAAAATTAAAAAATCAAACTATAGGAAGTAAATTTTTTTAAAAAAACTTTGCTGAAACCAAAAATAAAAATAATAAAGTACTAATGTGAAAAAACCGTTTTTAAACTAATTTTTTACTATCTCAAGACATAAATGGCTACATAATAAATTCTAAATGTCGTGAACTGTTTCAGAAATTCGTTTGCCGTCAAATCAATTATTTTTTTAAAACGAAAGAAGAGGACAAGTAACCATTAAATCCTTGTCCGTTTTCCCAGCAAGTGCCTGCAGGAGTGTAGTTTTTCCTGACCCCGGAGGTCCCAAAAGCAGAGTCATTCTGTATAGAGATACAAAGAAAGTCAAAATCTAGTTATCAAAACTATCAATTAGGTACTACGATGGAACGATTGATGCACTTTTAGTAAGTAATTTTTATTATAGGAATTATTATTTTTACCCGTGAAATTAAAAAAGGTAAAATTGTATTTTTGGTCCCCCAGTTTATCTTCTGTTTTGGATTTGGTCACTTAATAATTTAATTCACGAATTTAGTCCTCCTATTTTGTAAAATTGTACAATATTGATTTCCCATGCCACAATTGAAAGTTAACCGTCAACAAGTGATGTAGACGGTCACGTGTCACGTGATTGTCATGTGTCATGTTCTGATTGGTCAATGAAAATAACAATGCATTTCATCTTTCATGTAATCAGAACATGACACGTGACAATCGTCATTTAGTAAGAACATGACACGTGACCGTCAACATTACTTGTTAACGATCAACGTTCAATTGTGGTCTGAGGGACCAACATTGCACGATTTTATAAAATAGGAGGATCAAATTCGTAAATTAAATTAATGGGGGACCAAATTCGAAACTGGAGATAAATTGGGGATCAGATTTACAATTTTGCCATTAAAAAATAACATTAAGAAATTTATAATAACTCACACATTTTATTTAATTGAATTAGATTTTCTTCCCCTATTATAGGAATTTGTAAAGCAATAAGCGTTTTTTTATTTATCAAATTTGTAAAGTTTTTAACAGGTGGGTCATTATCTATTTAATTGTTTGTTTATTTGTAAGGCAATAAAATTTGACAATTATGTCATTAAACACGTACTTGGTCGTCTATTAGTACAGCAATAGGCGTCATATTATCTATTTCTAATGCAATAAGCGTCAAATTATCAAAATTTAACAAATGAGCCATTACCAACTACCAAGTCATTATCTCCCTACACTTAAGTATTGTGATTGATAGGTTTTAAAACAATATCTCTTGACAGACACCACTAGTGTATATGTTGAATTTTATTAATGAGAGAAATAATTAATTTCTTATTAAAAGTTTTCTGAAAAAAAAAAACTACTGACAAACTATATTAAACAAATTTGAAGAAAATAGGCATTCGTGTAATAATCGTGACAAATTTTAGGATAAAATATATTTTTAGTTTTTGTATTTTTAGTAAAAGATAGCATTAATTCCCATACTTTTATTTTGATTAATTAGCTCCTGAACTTTAGGAACAGTGGTTTTCATTCCTTATCACAAATTATTTTTATTGTTTATTGTGAGAAAGGACAAAAATATTATTTGTAAAATTTAAGAATCAAATTAATCAAAGTTAAAATTTGAGGAATAAAACCAATTTCATTGAAAATAAAGGGTTTGATAACGTATTTTACCCTAAATTTAAATAGTGATCATGGTGAGTTTGGATAAACAATGCCCCCTAGAGAAATTTCTGTTTTTTAAGTCCTAAATTACTTGAAGGTGTTTGTCAAAAGAAAAAATTACTTGAAGGTGCATATTATGAAGTATCAAAATTACACGTGACATCAATCATTAATTAAGTACCTTGATGGTTTCACAATTCCACTGATATCTTGGAGAATCTTGACAACCCTTTTATTGTGTGGCAAAAGCTTGATATAGCCGAGAGCTCCCTGTTTACAACAAAAAGGATGTAAGATCATTCACTAATATTTATGTTTTTGGAAAGAAGGCTGAACCATTTTATGTTAAGCATGTTCATCTACATGTTTGAAAAAAAAAAACTAATAAAGTCAGTTAAGAATTCAATAAGTCTTTTATATTATTATTAATTATCAAACAGAAGTCTAATTTAGTTTAGAATTACAATACTACATCTTAATTCTTAATTTATTTCAAATATAGATATTAATGTTTTCAACTATAAATTCCATTTCTCAGGGAATTAAAATAGGTAAATATAATATCAATTTTACCATCTAAACATTTATGAGATCATACAAGCCTTTTCTTATTTAAAAAATTAAGGACATGACCAACCGGATTTGGATCTAATAGAAGAGATTAGTATCCCATAATATTGTAAATTATAGTTTGAGTCTTCAATAGGATAAGTGTTTGTATTTATGTCTCGATCAAAATTAACTCCAGAAATAATGTGATAAAAAAAACTATAGATATTAAAAAAATAACCTCCTATTTGTTGAACATACCTCTATTACATTCAGGGTAGAATTGAGCAGTGTTGGCAGCGCCCTGGTTCCAACATATGCATCCCCTTCAACTGATAAATTCTCAAACCTAACTTCAATCTTGGGAATCTCAATCGCCACCCTATAATAACAAGCAAACACAACTCATGAAAACAACCAGTTAGAGGAGTCTAGCAAAAACAATGAATACCAAACCAAAGCAATTCAAATACCAACAAATGATGAAAACATTTAGAAGAGTCTAGCTTGAACATAACACAGACAAAAAACACTGAAAAGGGCAGGCACCTATCAATCCTCTCCCTCATTCTATTGAGGAAACTCTCATTGTCCTCTTCAGCAGTCCTCAGTATGCTCTCAAGGAGATGCTTCTTTTCCTGCACTCCAAGCTTGGTGATGTCAACCTCTTCATAGTTAACGTTTCCATTCTCCAAAACTTGTTTCAAAATCCCTTTCCTCATCCTATCATATGTTGGAAGCCTCCTCAAAGCTTCCCACTTCAGCTCTTCCTCTTCATCTATCTCCTTTTCACATGTGTGAAACGCATCACTCTCTCCACTCACTGCCTCATGAAAGCTTTCTGTGGCCCAACTTCTTCTGGGGGATGAAAAACTCCTTCCTTCACTCATTGACCCTACAATTTCTTCTCCGCCACCCTCTTCTTTTGCCATATCAATCAAAATTATGGTTTCCCTTTTGTCCTCCTGGTAATTGTACTTGTAAGTGAAGGTGTGTTTTTGTGAGCCTTCCAAGTCAAACGAATCAAGTAACTTGAAAAGAAACAATGATTGACCACTCACTCACATGTTCCTACAAGGTGGCACATGTACATCATATATGTATGATTATGTACATGAAAATTTCAAGTTTTTGAGAGCATTTTGGCTTCCAAATCATCAAATCAATTTGATGAGATTGTGATTTGGGGTAATGGGTCGAAGACAAAGATTACTATTTAGCATCATAGGAAGATGTAGCTCTTTCAAAAAATGTTTATGTAGACGAAAGTATATTGAATGAGGGAACGCAGTGGTGTGGACACAGAAATAGGTTACGATAACTTTGTATAGGGGTCTATAGTTTTAGAAAACATTGCAATTAATACCAAACCATGCCAAAACTTGGTAACGGCCGACTCAGAATATTGCCAGGGATGTAAACTCCATTGACTCCAGGGTGATTGAATGCGACAAACGGAAACGCCTCAATTCAATTGGCGGCAGACCTATTCATGATAATAAGTTTATTTTTGGTGTGAAGGGTTGTCCTAAAATATGAAAATTTCAAATTTAATTTTTAAATATGCATTAGATAAATTAGTTCTGTAAACAATATCCATAAATTTTGCAACTTAATGTTAAATTGGTTATCAAAAAATGCAACTTATAGTCAAATTAGTTATTGAACATTACAACTTAATAATAAAATGGTTTCACAAATTTAATTGTAGGACTAATTTGTCACACTTTTTTCACATTCAGAAACTAAATTTGTAATTTTCATTTTTCAAGTACCAATTTGTCACCGTAACACATTTTCAAGGACAAATTTAGCTATTTACCCTTAGGGGGGTGTATTGGATTAAGATTTTAAAGGATTTTAAAAGACTTTTTTATGATTAAAAAGTCTTGTGGTATTCAATCAAGACTTTTATAAAATATAAACAAATCTTGTGGTATTCAATTAAGACAATAAAGATTTTTTTTTCAGGGCAACAAAATCTGTTGGTATTCAATTGAGATTTCTTACCACTTTTAAAATGTCTTTTGGTATTCAAAAGTAAATAGATTTTGATGGATTCTTTTGTGGAATGGATTTTGAGAGACTTTTTAGTTAGAAATACACATAAAATACTCCTCCAACAATCTCACCCAAACCCTTGAGACTTTTCATAATCTTCCAAAGACTTTTTCTTCTCCTGCCGAACAAGACACAAACCACTACCAGGTTCATTCTCTTACAACTTTTCAATCAATTTTGCCTATTTTTTTAATGGCAATCGATAGTCAATATTGTTCATACTATATGTATATTACGCAAATCAAAAGAAAAGAGTGTTGTATATGCTTCAAGATTTCGTATTCATATTGTTTTCAACGTCCAGGCAATGAATATGCATCAAAAGAATGGCAATTGATATGCATCAAGATTTTATATTGTTTTTTTTTTTAGTACTGTATATGCAAATCAAAATAAAAAACTCTTTTTTTTTTCTGTTTCTTCAACTTGTTTTTTTACAACGTCCATTATTATTATTATTATTTTCTTGTGTTATTATTAAAATGTTAATTATTAATGTGTTATTATTATTTTTTTGACAGCGTGTTATTATTATTATTATTGTGTTAATAATTTTTTAATTGTTATTTTGTTAATAGTTTTTTTTTAAATGATTTTATGATATATGAGTATTATTTTTATGGAAAATGCTAACATGTGCCCTTAAGACACTTGTTAGTGTATTATGTATAGAAATTTTGTATTGAAAGTTGTGCAATTTACTTTTTTAAAAGTCAAAAATTGTTGTTTTTAAGACATAGTTACTATTGGAAGTATCCTTAACATGTGCCCTAAGTGCGCATGTTAGCATGACCCTTATTTTATTATTAGGTAGTTTTTTATTGGTTTTTCTATTGAATTGTATATTATTCGGGATATAGTCACTATACTTTTGACAATTAGGAAACAATAACTATTTTTGTCAAATAACTAGTTTCTTATATATATATTAGCGATCAAATGGGGGATTCACAAGAAAATAACAAAGGAAAGAGTAGAGACAAAGATAATTATGTATCTTGGACTATGGAGGATACCAATGAGTTGTTGCACCTCTTGGTGGATGCTATGAATAGGGGATTGCGTGATGCCAATGGGTCACTTAGCAAACAAAATGTAGGCGAACATGAAGTGAGAATCACTTTGTTATTATTTTTTTAGGCAATAATGACTTTGTTATTAAAAGGTTTAAAATTTCTATCGTTTTTATTTTCTTTATTCAAACATTATAATTTATTTATCATCTTTTTCATTCACTTTTGTAACTTCCGTTATTTTTTAGTTTAAAATGTATTAATCTTTCAAAATCTTAAAAATCCATAAAGTACTTTGAAATCTTAAAAATCTGTGTTAGAAATCCATTAAAATCTTGGGTTAAGAATCCTGATTGTAAAAAGTCTTTTAAAAAAACTCTTTTAAAATCCCACAAAATCAATACAATCCCACATAATCTTTTAAAATCTTCAAGATTATTTTTGTCAAAATATTCTCTCAAAATCCCAATCCAATACACCCCCATTAGTTTATTTTAGTTTTTAGTTTTAGCACAGACACAACAAAATTAGGTGGTGTCGATTAATATCTTTGTAGATAGAAAATTAATCCCTAATCATCAAAATGTTAGGTTCGATTTCCTTAAGCAAGGTTTTGAATTTGAACCTTGAGGATGAAAAAAATGCAATTGAAAGGAAAGATTCCACCAAAGATGACCAATGAACATTAGTTATATGTAAAGTTGGTAGATACTTAATACTTATAATGTAGTAAAACAATTATCTTGCGTTGGAAGCATACATAGATTTTCTTATAACAATTATTTTTTTATTACCATGTTATTGGTATGAATTTTGATTTGTTAATGACTAATTTATCTCTCGAAAAATCTAAGTGATCATTTTTAGTAAATTTTTTCCTTCTAACTATATTTTTCTTCCCACTAACCTCAAATCCAAGACTTAGTTTTACTATCTTCTGATGTGTGCGTGCAAGAAAGAAGCCACTGAATTAACCTAGGTTCCTTCTGTCCTTGGGTGCTGCCCAGTGGCTTGGCCACCGACGGAGTGGATCTTTGCTCTCTACAAATGCTAGGGTTCCTTCTTTGATCCTTGGGAGTTCTGACTGTCTCGGTCTCCAAAGCATTTCCTTGTTTTTCCCAATCGCGTGCCCTGTCACTTTTTCTCATCTTGGGCTATGAAGTAGTTCGTTACTACCTGCAATAGCCAGCTTGAACTACTCCTGATGGGGAAGAACAAGGGTTGTCAATCGCACTCAGCTGCAAAGCAAATTATGGTGAAGGGTACTACCTCAGGGTCAGGTAAATCCCAAACATCTGCTACTTCTGGTCTGGTTGGTTGCTTGGATGTTGTCCAAGCAAATCAGAATGCTTATACTGCTTCACAGGATAATCTTGTAGGCAAGGTGCTCGTAAAAAAGGCAGGGACAAGTTTTGCAAAAACTGATAATGTCTCACAGCAAGTGTTTGATAATTTGTCGGAATGTAGTGTTGAATCTGAATCTTCCCCAGAGGTTTCTTGAACCTTAGGGGACAATGATTCAACTACTGATGACGATTCATCTCACTCCTGTGGCTCTAAGTCATCACCGCAGCTAGACGACAATAAGGCTCCCACTCCTTAGGTCAATCTGTTCAAAGATAACAGAAACCCTTCCAAAGGTTTTGGAATGAAGTTCTCCCCTCCGCCCTCTGATGATGAAGTGCTGTTGGAAGAAACTGATTTGCAACCCCTGGAAGAGGCTTGGGGACATAGCCTTATTGGCTATGTGGCTGGCCACTTCCCCGGAAAGAAAGCTCTGCTGGATTGTTGCCAAAAATGGAGAGTCAAGTTTTCATTCTCAGCTTATGAAAGTGGTTGGCTGGTGTTTAAATTTGAGTCTGAGGACGATATGAACCAAGTCCTCTCTATAGGCCCTTACTTCATATTTCAAAGACTCCTACTGCTGAAGGTTATGCCAGCATTCTTTGACTTTGGCAATGAGGAGCTCAGCAAGATCCCTGTTTGGGTTAAACTCAGAAATCTTCCTCAGGAGCTTTGGAATCCTCAAGCCTTAGGGAAAATCCTATCCAAGATTGGTTCGCCCATTCGATCTGACCATCTTACTACTTCTAAGGGGTCTATTTCTTTTGCTAGAGCTTTAGTTGAGGTTGATGTTTCTTTGGAGCTCATCGATGAAGTGCGATTTAGACTTCCTACAGGGAAGACTTTTGTGCAAAAGATTGAGTATGAAAATAGACCTTCTTTTTGCACTCACTACAAGATGATTGGGCACCGCCTCACTAATTATAAAACTGTCACTGCGAATAAGTGGGTGATTCAGCAATGCCCCCACATACCAATACAGCAGACCCCTCTGATAATCCAAAGACTATTCAGACTAATCTGTCTGTCCCTCCTCACAGAAAACATGTTCTGGTTGCAAATCATGTTCCTGTCCTTCATAATTCTTTTGACCTCAAAGAAACAAGGAACACTGAGTTTGGTGATCCTATAGAAGAGGGGTTTGTTCAGGTGAAAACAAAACACCAGAAAAAAGGTAAAAAAGTGCAACTCATAAAGACAACCCGTACTGAGGATATGCACGCTGATGTCCAAAGAGGAAGAAATCATAAAGTTGTAACTAGGATCGGGGAGGCTTCCTCCCGTCCGAATCCATGATCATTGCCTCTTGGAACATCAGAGGCTTTAATTTGCCTCTGAAGCATCATGCGATGCAGAGCTCCCTTCGCTGCAAGGAAGTTAACGTCATGGTTGTGTTGGAAACTAAGTTGAATAAGGATTCAGTTGAGGAAATCATGTGAAGAAAGTTTGGTGACTGGCACTTCACCCATAACTTCGCTTCTCATAATGCTGGCAGAATTCTTATCCTCTGGAAGCAGGATAAGATCCATCTTTCTGTTTTGGAGTCAAATGTCCAATTGATTCACTATGCTATTGATTGTAAAACCACTACCAAGCGCTTTCAGGTTTCATTCATATACGGTCTTCACTCCATTGTGGCAAGAAGATCTCTTTGGATAAATCTGAATAGTATCAATGCTAATATGAACTGCCCCTGGCTCCTCATTGGTGACTTCAACTCCATTTTGTCTCCCACCGACCGTTTCAATGGAGCTGAGCCCAATGCTTATGAGTTGCAAGATTTTGTTGATTGTTGTTCTGACCAGGGGCTGGGGAGCATCAACTCTCATGGCCCCTTGTACACGTGGACTAATGGCAGGGTGTGGAGCAAACTGGACAGAGCTTTATATAATCAGGACTAGTTCAATTCCTTTGGAAATTTTTCTTGTGAAGTTATGGAGTTTATTTCTATTTCAGACCATACTCCTCTAGTTGTCACCACTGAGTTGGTAGTGCCTAGAAGTAATTCTCCATTTAAATTCAACAATGCTATTGTGGATCATCCAAATTTCTCAAGAATTGTTGCAGATGGCTAGAAGCAAAATATTCATGGTTGTAGCATGTTCAAGGTCTATAAGAAATTGAAAGCTCTTAAACCTCCCTTGAAGAATCTTTTTAAGTAGGAGTTCAACAACATCTCCAACCGAGTGGAGCTAGCTGAGGCTGAATATAACAGTGTGCTTAATTCTCTAAAGCAAAATCCTCAGGACCATTCCCTTCTTGCTCTGGAAAACTGCACTAGAGGGTAGACCATTATGCTTAGAAAAGTGGAGTCTATGAAGTTCGCTCAGCTCATCAAAAACAGATATCTCCTGCAGGCTGATAAATGCTCCAAATTTTTTCATGCTTTAAGCAAGCGCAACAGACACAACCGGTTTATTGCTGCCGTAAGGCTAGAGGATGGGTATAACACTTCCTCCCAAGATGAAATTGCCCTTGCTTTTGTGAATCACTTTAGGAATTTGTTTAGTGCTCATGAGCTGACCCAAACTCCTTCCATTTTGATCTGCAACAAGGGTCCTAAGGTTCCCACCGATTGCTTTGCGGCCTTACTTTGTCCTACTTCTAAGCAAGAGGTTTGGAACATTATTTCTGTGATGGATAACAATAAAGCTCCAGGGCCAGATGGTTTCAATGCTTTATTCTTCAAGAAGGCTTGGAATATCATTGGTGATGATATCTTTGAGGCGGTTAATGAATTCTTTACAACTTGAAAATTTTTAAAGCAAATCAACCATGCTATTATTGCGCTTATTCCTAAGTATGATCAGGCCTCCCAGGTTAACCATTTTAGACCCATATCTTGCTGTAATTTGTTATACAAGATTGTGTCTAAAATTCTGGCCAACCGCATAGCCCCAATGTTTGAGACTATTATTGGGGAAACTCAAACTGCCTTCATTAAGAACAGAAAGATGATGGACAACATCTTTCTAGTTCAAGAGATTTTGCGCAAATATGCACGGAAAAGATCCTCTCCAAGATGCCTCCTGAAAATTGACTTGCATAAAGCTTATGATTCCATTTCCTAGGAATTCTTGAATTGGATGCTTAAGTCCATTGGCTTCCCAGCCCAGTTCTGTACTTGGATCATGGAATGTGTTTCTTCCACTTCCTTTAGTGTGGCAGTCAATGGATCCATTTATGGCCACTTCAAAGGGCAGCAGGGTCTTAGACAAAGGGATCCTCTCTCCCCTTATTTGTTTGTGCTTTGTTTGGAGTACTTTTCCAGAGATATGAGCAGCCTCAAGGATGATGCAAATTTTAAATTTCATCCCAACTGTGCAGGTATTCAGCTATCTCATTTGGCTTTTGCAGATGATATTATGCTTCTATCTAGAAGAGATATCCCTTCTGTGTCAACTATGTTTGCCAAGCTTCAGCATTTTTGTAGGGTTTCAGGGCTTTCCATCAGCTCTGATAAATCTGCCATATACTCATCCGATATTAGGCCTCATGAGCTTTCTCATATTTAGCAGCTTATTGGATTTAGCTTGAGTGGCTTCCCTTTTAGATACTTGGGTGTTCCCCTTTTATCATCTAGATTAAATGTATGCCATTATACTCCCTTGCTTTCCAAGATTACTGGCCTGATTCAGTGATGGAGCAGGAAGTCTTTATCTTATGCAGGTAAGCTAGAGTTGATCAGAGTAGTTATTCAAGGAATTGTGAATTTCTGGATGGGGATTTTTCCTTTGCCTCAATCTGTTCTGGATCGGATCAACACTTCATGTCGTAATTTTCTGTGGGGCAAAGCAGATATTGGCAAAAACAAGCCCTTGGTTGCTTGGTCAGTAGTTTATTCTCCGAAAAAAGAATGGGGTTTAGGCCTTTTTAGTCTCAAGGACTGGAACCTTGCACTTCTTTCCCGTATCCTGTGGGACTTTCATTGTAAGATAGATTCTTTATGAGTTCGGTGGGTTCACCATTACTATTTCAGAGGGAGCGATGTGTGGAATTACAATATTTCTTCATTAGATTCAGTCTTGATAAAGAAAATAATTCAAATAAGGGACTTTATTATCTCCAAAGAGTTAAGTACAGAAGAGGCCAAAAGGAGGATTCAATCTTGGAGCACCAATGAACAATTGCTTGTTGGCAAAGTCTATGAATACATTAGAGGTGTCAAGCCTACTGTTAGTTGGTGTTCTGTTATATGGAACCCAACAATCTCCCGTAAGATGTCTTTCATTTTATGGCTTGCTAAAAGGAACCGGCTGCTTACTCTTGACAAAACTGCTTTTTTGAACAAGGGTTTCCTCTGCCCTTTATGTTCAAATGAGACTGAGTCAAATGCTCATTTGTTCTTTTCTTGCAGGAAATCTCTTCAAGTTTGGGCTCACATTCGTTATTTGGTTCATTTCCGCAGACGTTTCACTTATTTGCAGCGCATTACTGACTCTTTAATTAGGGGCAGATCCACATCAGGTGTTCAAGGAAAATTTCGTTGTCTGACTATAACAATTACAATCTACTGCATTTGGCTATCTAGGAACAAGCTGATTTTTGAAGATTATCAATTTTCTGTAATAGAAGTTATTAGCAAGATTAAGTTTCTTATGTATAGACAAGTGCACCTGTTACATTTGCTTTAGCATCTTGATATAGGTCTTCTTGTATTAGGGAGGTTTTTTATTTTCTCTAGCTGCGGGGTATGCCCCGTTTATTGTTGTATCATTTTGGGTTTAATGTAATTTACATTTTCCCCAAAAAAAAGACTTAAATTTACTCATACTAATAATTTGTAATTAATAAGTTTAATTACTCTTTTGATCTATATACTTACATGATATTTATATTTTAGTCCTTCCACCTAGAAATTCCTCAAATAATCTCTTTAGATTGTTTTAGTCCTTGCATATCATTTTTTAATATTTTTAGTCTCCACAATTTTGAACGGTCTAGGCTACAATGGAGTTAAAGGTGAATGTGCAGGGACCAAAATTAAAACATAAAAATTGTGTCAGTATAAAATTAAATGGGTAATTAAAATTAATTAGTCTGACACGTCACTTTAATAATTAGTATTATTTTAAATGTAATTAAATTAGAAGGCCTGCACATTCAATGTTACATTAGAAAATAATTTATTTCGTGCAAAACACTCACAATTTCACGGAGTAAATATGCTATTAGGCTCGTGAAGGATTTTACTTTTGTTAGTGGTTCTCGATAATTTTTATGTACAAATTGGTTACCTGCCAACTTGATAGTAAGTTTATCTTACTAAAATGGTTCATTTAGTGACAAATTTATTCTTTTAAAAACTAATTTACAGAAATAAAAACTTTTAAAAATTAAAGCAACCCAAATTGTATCATTTAAATTATATGTTTACGTGATTATGTTTTAGGAAGAGATTGCATAGCGTGAAATGTGTGTTTCGTAGTGTGAGGAGACTTTTTATGTTATGACTTGGTTGCCACAAAAACAAAGGGAAGGACGTGCTGCAAGGATACACTCAGAGTGGCGCCAAGACTTAACTGTTAAGCATGAGAAACAAAACAATCGAAAAAAGACATAAAGTCCTGATTCAAAATATGCATTTGTAAGTCGTTAGTGATTCAAAATATGAATATCGTTATAGTAATATCATGATTTCTCCAACTTTTTTTAGTGTCCCTTTTAGAAGAAAATTTTGATTTTATTTACGTATCTATTTAAAATTGGAAGAAATATACTTAACTTAAATATTTATGCATCAATAAGTCATTAGTCTCGTTGATATTATTATATTCATTTTTCTTAAGCAAGTATCTGGTTCCAATTTTATAAATAGAAAAAATGTCAGACAGAATTGAAAATACTATCGAATGTAATTTTCCAACAAATATTAATCATCAAATATGATTTTAAATTTTTGCAAATACGACTATGTAAATTTAGTCCTTGTAATTTTTTTGTTATTTTTATATCTTAAACATTTTATAAGTGTTTTTTTTAGTCATTTCCACTAACTCTAACCAGTTAGCAGGGGGTGTGAGTTGCACCCAACTCACAAATCAATCCAACCCAAAGATTTTCTTTTTCCTATTTGATTTTAGAATAATTTTTTTGTAAAATATTTTAAATTATATAATAAGTCACTTGGCACCGTGAGATCACTAAGACCAATTTTCATGTCTGCATTACATTTTTGCATAAATGTTTTAGTACACCCAATTAGAATTAGGTTAGGTAACAAATTCGTGAGTTTCAACATAATAAATATATAAAAAATAGTAATTATCTAAGTCTTTTTGTCATAAATAGTAACTAATGGTTTATGAGAATTAAAAAATCAAGTAAGCAATATTCAAATTGTATCATTTAAATTATATGTTTACGTGACTCTGTTTTAGAAAGAGATTCCATAGCGTGAAATGTGTGTTTCGTAGTGTGAGGAGACTTTTTATGTTTTGACTTGGTTGCCACAAAAACAAAGGGAGTGACGTGCTGCACGGATACCCTCATAGTGGCGCCAAGACTTAACTGTTAAGCATGAGAAACAAAATCGAAAAACGACTTAAAGTCCTGATTTAATTAGTACATAAAATATGCATTTGTAAAGTCGTTAGTGATTCAAAATATGAATATCGTTATAGTAATATCATGCTTTCTCCAACTTCTTTTAGCTGTCCCTTTTAGAAGAAAATTTTGATTTTATTTATCTATTTATTTAAAGTTGGAAGAAATATATTCAACTTAAATATTTATGTATCAAGAAGTCATTAGTCTGATTGATATTATTATATTTATTTTTTCTTAAGCAAGTATCTGGTTCAAATTTTATAAAAGTCTTTCCTTCTGGAAAATGTTACACAGCTTTTGTCATATTATCAGGACTTCATAAAGGTGTCTATATCAATTTTAAAGACTTCTGTCTTGCAAAGGAGGGTATTCAAAGTTCAATCTACAAAGGTTTCTATTCGAGGGAAGAAGCAGAAAAAACCCTTGAACTAAATATCATAGGCATCAATAAAATAAAAAGGGCTCTTGAACCAGAAAATCCGATTATAGTCATAAATGCTGGTCAAACCAAGACTAGTCAGAAAACCTATAAAGACTCAGCCAACCCAAATATCTCTGGACCAATAAATGACCTAAACCTAGACAATTTTAAGAAAATACAAAGTTTATTATTTAAGGTACACAATAACCAACCCCAAAATTCGGGTCTCTACATAGGTGTGCATGCTTATTTTAACCAAAAATTTGTATGCATCAATAAAACTCCATACTGCCGAGACAAAACCAATTGTCCTTGTAAGTCCTTTGGATATGAGGACCTAGCAATTTCTGCGAGAAGTCTATTGGACTATGGATGTTTGGAATCAATCCTGATTCCTCTATCTGATAGATTTGAGAGATTCAGTCCCTCAATCAATGAGGCCATAAACCTGATCCAGGCAAAAATGATGGACTACATTGCCATCAAAATAACAACTTGACCAAGCAACTTTACTACTCAGAATTACCCATGCCATGTTATGAAACTCTTAACAGAGGATCATAGAGACTATCCCTGTCTGTTCAATGATGAATACGAAAGTTGGGATGTACAGGGGTAATACACAATATCAATATAGCCTCATGAGGGCACAAATTCAAGGTTACTAATGGTTCTTCTTAGAATCAGATAAACGTGAGTTTGATCTAATAAAAGAAACTCATGACACAAAGCTTTTTCTGCCCTTATACAATGGGAAGTTTTTCATTTCTTTCCCAGTTGATCACAACAACAAATTGGTTCAATTCTTCCAGAAAGAGAAGAAAGATAAGGAGATTTATGAAGCCAACTGATGTCATGGACAACAAACCCCTCCTTTCCCATCCACCGACCTCTCAATGGAAGACTCATCCGACATCTTTTGTTTTGGGAATATCCAAGACGAAGAAGATGTTACTATCACAAAATCAACTAAGAATTAAAGACAGAAGCACCCTGCCTAAACACAGTCAAAATCTAAGGCGAGAATATTTACTGTTGCATAGATTATGACATTGAGCTTATCTACAAAACTTTATTTGTAAAAGATAGCCCTGTGACAAAGTAAATGAACAGTAACTTTATTGTTCTTGACTGAAGGGGTTTTTGTCTTCTTCTATTAGTTTTCTTTATATAAAGGGTCTTGGAGTTCAGTTGTGGACACGCTGAAAACACTAGACCCAATAGTGAGAGAAACTGAAGGAAAAAAATCTTGTAATAGTTGTCTATGCAATAATACCAAGTTCCTTTCTGGATCCTTCCCCTCTTCCCCCTTTTCGATTCCCCTGTTAAGCTGTATGAGTCTCACTATGTCTGACTAATCTTTTTGAAGGCACCCTCGAGGGGCCTTAGTTATCTTTATTTAGAAAGTGCGAATAAGGTGTGCCCTTGATAGCTATTTTTGAAAAACCATGAAAGTCCTCCTCTTTGGTTAGACTGGTGCTTGAAGGAAAATAAGATCAACGTAAAACCCAAAGAAGTGTGGGCTGGTGAAGATATTCAGTACTCGGCTTAATATCCAGAAAATCGATAAGGATCTTGTATATTTGTTCTTCAAAAAAAGAAAAAAAAAAGAGTCTGGGTTTATCATATTCTATATTTTTCTCAAATAAGATAACTTACAGTGCCCACTTGAGGAGTGTCCTCTATCCATCTAATTTGATTTTTTTCTTCGGCATACCGCTTACTCTTAACTGTTATTGATTACCCTTAACTGCATATTTATTTACTTGTTTTAATATAATATAAATCTAACTAGGAGGCACTGCCACCTTTGTTGATTTATCTTATTAGTACTATAACTTTTCTTCTCTGTTTATATTGGCTTCTCGGTACCTCTTCCCTTTTAGAAGAAAATTTTGATTTTATTTACCTATCTATTTAAAGTTGGAAGAAATATACTCAACTTAAATATTTATGCATTAAGAAGTTATTAGTCTGATTGATATTATTATACTTATTTTTTTTAAGCAAGTATCTGATTCGAATTTTATAAATAGAAAAAATATCGAACGAAATTAGAAATACTACCGAATGTGGTTGTCCAACAAATGTTAATCATCAAATATGATTTTAAATTTGTGCAAATATGACTATGTAAATTTAGTCCTTGTAGTTTTTTTGTTATTTTCATATCTTAGACATTTTATTAATGTTTTTTTTAGTCATTATCAGTAACTCTAACTAGTTAGTAGGGGGTGTGAGTTGCACCCAACCCACAAATCAATTCAACCCAAAGATTTTTTTTTTCTATTTGATTTTAGAATAATTTTTTTTGTAAAATATTTTAAATTATATAATAAATCACTCCGCGCCGCCGTGGGATCACTAAGGCCGATTTTTATGTCTGCATTACATTTTTGTAAAAGTGTTTTAGTGCACCCAATTAAAATTAAGTTAGACAACAAATTCGTAAATTTCTAAATAATAAATATATAATAAAAAATAGTAATTGTCTACGTCCTTTTGTGATAAATACTAACTACTGGCTTATGAGAATTAAAAAATCAAGTAAGCAAAATTTAATTACTGATTTTGATTTTTTTTATTAAAAGTTAAAGAGGTGACAATATTTTTTTAATTACTCAACCCAATTAATGGATTGCTAAAAAAAGGTAAAACCAACCTGGCCAGTTAAGTTAATGAAAATTGGATTGGGTTGAAAAGGCCATTGTTATATCTACTCTTCCTCTTTTCTTAGTCTCTTTCCTTTTCAATTAATTTTCCAAAAATATCTTCTTTAAAAAAATAATATGCAGCACATTTTGCAATCTGTCAAATTCAAGGTCTGGTCTTGGATTAAAGATAAAAGGGTAGATTTCACGGTATGATTCAGCTAGGTGGTGGAAGGCATCATTCTGGTTATCTGAGTTGCATCGATGCCCCTCGTACTGCCTTAATTCATTGAAGAAATAACACTTGACTTTATATGGGTAAGGGAGATGCATGGCTCGGTAATAGGAGTACAGGGGAAAATGGCGCAGGGTTTGAGAACCGTATAACTAGAGGGAGTTAAACATGTTTTTTGGTGTCAAATTTTATGCAGGGGTGGAGCCTTGGATATTTCACAACAGTTATGTATCTTTGGTTCGATACTTCTTGTACCTGTTAATGAAATTCCTTGTGCTATAACTTACTGGTTTAATATTAACCGGGAGTGTATCTTTTTGAAAGAGGATATTTTTGAAAAATAAATTAAAAAGGAGAGTGTCAAAGCAAAGAGAGAGAGTGGATATAACAATTATCAATTAAAAATTAGACTAAATTTAATCCAGACCAGTTATACCTTTATTAATTAGTTTAGTGACTTGGCTAACTAAGCGGAAAATATTAATTAAAATAATCAAGGTAATAAAAAAATATTTTAAATTAATACAATTGTATTATATTTAGGTAAGTAATTTATTTATTATTTTATATAAATAAGGTAATCACATATAATTTACCTTTATAATTCATTTTTTTAATTTTTAATACATTGTTAACAATATTTTTTTATTGAATTTAATATATATTGTCCTTACTTTTCAATTACCTAATTTACTTTTGAAATTTTATTTTTAAAAAAATTACAAAATCTTCACCAAAAAACCTAATTGATCGCCTTTCTACAATCTCCTTTCTTAATTTTGTGTTTTTTTCCATCAACAAATTCTAATGTCGAGATATTGCTCAAGGAATTCAAGCATTTCATTCGGTCTAATGACATGTTGATTTATAATTTACTTTTAATATATTACTTTTGTCTTTAGGAGACAAACTCACTATACATGTGATATATTAAAAAAAGTAAATTATTAATAGCAGTTAAAATTAAGGAAACATGAAAATAATATCAAAAGAAATGTATTAAAAATAAATTATAAGAGTCTACCCAAAGTTTATTTTCTTAAAAAAAGGTATGTTAAGAGTAAATTAGTGAATCCAAAAAGTAAGAACAATATTAAAAGAAATAAAAGTCACTATTCATAATATATTAAAAATTATAAATAGTTATAAAATTAAATTATATTTAATTATATGATTTTTATAAAATAATATTACTCAATTAAACTAATGCACCTAAAAATAATGTAGGTATCTTAATTTAAAATATTCTTCATTACTTTAATTATATTAATTAATATATTTTTTTTTAAATTTTTAGCCGTATTAGTACTAAACTAATTACACTTAATGATAAGGATTAAAAAGGAATACTTAAAAAGTGGTTCTCGATAATTTTTATGTACAAATTGGTTACCTGCCAGCTTGAATAAGTTTATCTTACTAAAATAGTTCATTTAGTGACAAATTTATTCTTTTAAAAACTAATTTACAGAAATAAAAACTTTTAAAAATTAAAGCAACTCAAATTGTATCATTTAAATTATATGTTTACGTGATTCTTTTTTAGAAAGAGATATGAAAGGGGTGAAACTGGGTTTGATTTTGACGTGAATGTGTTTTTCCTTAAATTGATTTAGATCATGAATTTGGGTTTGATTCGGATACGAGCTTGATTGATCGACAGAGGAAAGCATTAAAGGCAAAAGCAATTTTGGCGGCTAAGAAACCATCATAAAATGTTTTTTTATTCATTTTAGCAAAGTAATTTCTAGTAATATTTAACTGATATTTAATGGTGTTATTTCACGTTAAAGACTAAAAATATTAATGAAAAAAATTTTAAGAACTAAATTAATTTTTTTTTAAAAAAATAAAAATGAAAACCAACAAAATTAAGAGATAAAAAATACAATTAATCTTAAAATAAAAAGGGACAAGTATTTTACTCGTTAATACAATGGTGCTTTAGTTTTTCTTTTTTATCTTTTTTTTTTTATCGATTTTTGTACTTAAAAATAACATCTGTAAAAACATTAATGACGAGAAGAATATTAATATTTTCAAAAAGAAAATTTTATCTCCTCAACCGACAAAAAAATATAATTTTCCATTTTTTATTTGAAAGGAAAGGAAACATGGAATTTGAGTTAATGATGTGTGTTGTGGCATTTTGCTATTTTTATATTTTATTTCGGTGTAAGTCATGCGGCAGATCTTCATTGGCTCTATGAAAGCTCATTGCTCAACGTTTTTTTTTTTTTTTTATTGTTTTGACAAACTGCTCAACGTTCTTCACAAGGATTCGGATTCTCACCATCAACTCATTGATAAAGAGAGAGAAAATAGGTAATGTAATAATATTAATAATATAAAATAATTTTACATATTTGTTATATATAATATTCATAAAAATAGATTATTATATATACAAAATTTATTAACTTTGATATAGCCTTAAAAATAATTTGTATTAACATGATAACCATTAAACTCATTTGTATTACTCTGAAAATATGAAACTACTGTTGGAACTATTGACAAAGACTTAGTCATGACGCTTCCAGATACAATGTTTCTCAATCATGGCTAATATTGTTATTCGACTCGTGATCAAATTACCTTTGCATTAGGCAACTACAAGTCAATTGTCTTGATCTTCTTTTTTGTCAGTTCTACAATTTCAAAATAGGTAACTAAATAAAGATAGTAAGAAATACTAAGAAGATGGTAACTTATGGTGCATCGTTAATATAAAATCTTTTATACCGACAAATAATTAGAAATTATAATTTGAAAAAATTTTAAATTACTATAAAAAGAAATAATTTTATCATGTATGACAATTCATAATGTATAAAATATCAGTGCATTCTAATTAAATTTATTGGACAATCAGTTAAATAAAAAACTGAAGAGAAAATAAATTTCCACTAAAAAAAGCAATAAAATATTTAGATATTTAATTAGCATTATACTTTTTCCAGGAGTAAATTGGTAGTGAAACTGATTATTTATTTTTATGAAAACATTAAAGCGTATAAATAATTATGTTAATACTTTTGTTATCTATAAAAGTTCATCAAGTTGATTTTGCAAAAATATAAAAGAATTACTAAATTGTTATCTTTTATATTTCCACGTTAATCTTTTATAAATCCAAAGGTGATAATGATATTATAAACTTCCAAAAAATAGTATGATCGAAAAAAATTACATCGATTATTCTTTTACTTTTTAAATTAGTTTTGCATGTAGTTTAAAATCAACAAATGTAGAAATTGAGAATTTTCTGGATGGGTTTTGTGATTAATTTAAAAAATCGCTTTCTAGATCAATTAATAATGAAACTGATGTAGAAAATTTCTGCTTCTAGATATATTATCTTAAGAAACTAATCTAGAAATAAGGATGTGTTTCTATTATCGTTGGTTTTCATTCAACCCAAAAGCTTCCACTCACATTCGTTGCATGAGAAAGTGGGAAACTTAGAAAGCAAAAAACAGGATTCACAAACACACATCAAATCGTTCTAGATTGGTCAAGGCTCCAACCAAGCTTGAAAAGTTCTAAAATATGTTTTAAATCGACGTACTAAATTTGTTTTTTTCAAATCTATTTATCAATCGGTATTTTTTTTGTCCCTATAATAATTATCGTAAGATAATTTCATAAGAGGCTGAGTTCGAATCCAATATAAAATTCAACATAAAAAATTATTACATGTTTATCATTTAGTTTTGTGTTGTCTGGGGTTCGCAAATGACATGGCGAGTGACATGACATTAAAGTACACATGTCAGTCCTTCTTGTTAGCTCTAGTTTCAAAGCATTGACATTACTTGCTTAGTAGCTAGGTGATTGGGTTGTTCCACAATTAATATATTCAAATCTTAATGATAATGTCATTATCCTCTTATCAAGTTGTAGGTCTCCTTTTATCAAGTTGTTACAAGTTATCAACAAAGTTGTTATGTTGTTATAACAACCTCGATAATCAAGGACCCAAGGCTCCCGTCCAAAGTTATAAATAACCAAGCTCTACCTTCACTTTTCATTCATTCTCAACTCACTCACATACTTATTTGAGCATCAGAGTCCCATTTGCAGGTATCCCTCCTCATTCTTCCGGCGGAGGATACTTGCAAGTCCGACACAGGAAATCGTGGAGCCCATTTAGAAGACGGTCCAACCTGATGTCAACCCGCTCCAAATTTTGGTAAGTACATTTGGCCTCGACCGTGGGGATGTAGTAAAACATCCCCCACAACCACCCACACTTATGGTTACCACACGATCCGGTCTCAAGCGAGAGTCACTCCTGGAAAATTTCAATCCTCCTCCGACGACCATGATAGACAATGATACTCTCCACCAACTCCAAGTCCGCATTGCAAAGATGGTACACCACCACAAGGAGGAACTCAGAAAATTGAAGGCCGACCACAATAAGTTGGAGGCTTATGTGAGACGCCCCCAAGAGGATGAACACTGTAAATTTATGGATAGGTTTGGTCGACTCAATGTCCAAATCCAGAATCTCAATCTTGAGGTGGCGTTACATTGCATGCTACTAGCCATTTGACCTAGCAAGTTCGTCGATAGCCTATGCAAGAAACCTCCCAGCAGCATGGACGAGTTATGAGAACAAGCCAAATGTTACATTTAGATGGAAGAAATGTCAAGGTTCAAAAATGAAGTTCCACAGGCTGGACAAAAGCGTGAGAAAGGAGAAAGTAGTACAAGGACCGATCACACAAGTCGAACAAATGGCACAAATAGGGTAAGAGTCAGCCTTTGTCGAGGGGACCGAGGTACGATCGTTATACACCTTTGGAAACAAATCTAGCCAAAATTCTCGAGGAAGCTTTCAAAGCAGAGATACCCATACAATTACCCCATATACCTCTATCGCAACCTACCCTTCGGCGGGAGGGCGACGCGAGGCTCACGGGTGCGTCTTCCAAGAAAGAAAAATGCGCGGAGTCGCCACCAATGCTGGGGGGACAAGCACCCTGTAGGACTGACAGAGGCCTGTAACCAGAGCTGGAAACCCCAGGGCCCTGTTGGATTTCTCTGGGTCCATTAGGTGTCTTGCGAGTGAGATCCCTGCAAACAATAGATGACATCAGAAATCAGTTGAATCACGTGCATACTTACCTATGTCATGACGGCATAGACCAACTAATACTTCCGCAGGGAGAGATCGGCATTGTGGTCACTAGGCAGAATGTTGCTAAGTAGCAACCTCATCCATATCTGTCTAAGAGTGGTCATGTTGGTGCGCAAGATCCACACTCGTCTCGTTGTAGCGGCACGGGTGAAATCTTGCCCCAGTATGCATTGTGGCTGCACGATAGCCTCCCTTTGGTTGTGCTCGCACAGTTGGCCCTCCTCAGAGATCAAGGGGGTGACCAAGGGATTGATAAAGGGAAACTACTGGCCCCTCACCTGGGAGCGCAAGTCTCAGTTAAGCATTAAGGGCAGAGGACCTTAAGTCCTCTGAAGGCGCAGATGTGGAGCCCTCGGAAAGCGAGGACGTTCAGCCCTCTAAAGGAAAGGACGTGTAGTCCTCTGAAGGTGAGGACATGTAGCCCTACGAAGGAGAGGGCGTGCAGCCCTCTGAAGGCGATGACGTGTAGTCCTCTAAGGCGAGGGCATGTAACCCTCTGATGGCGAGGACGTGTAGTCCTCCGATGGCGAGGACGTGTCGTCCTCTAAAGGCGAAGGCGTGTAGCCCTTTGATGGCGAGGATGTGTAGCCCTCCGAAGATGAGGACGTGCAGTCCTCTAAAGGCTAGGACGTGTAGTCCTTTAAAGGTGAGGGCATGTAGTCCTCTAAAGGCGAGGACATGTAGTCCTCTGAAGGCGAGGACGTGTAGTCCTTTCAAGGCGAGGACGTGTAGCCCTCTGAAGGCGAGGATGCCTTGTCCTCTGAAGGTGAGGACGTGTAGTCCTCTAAAGGCGAGGACGTGTAGTCCTCTGAAGGCGAAGACGTGAAGTCCTCTGATGGTGAGGATGTGTAGTCCTCTGAAGGCGAGGACGTGTAGTCCTCTGATGGCAAGGATGTGTAGTCCTCTGAAGGTGAGGGCATCCAGCCCTCTGATGGCGAGGACGTGTAGTCCTCTGAAGGCGAGGGCAAGCAGCCCTCTGAAGACGAGGACGTGTAGCCCTCTAAAGATGAGGACATGTAGTCCTCTGAAGGGGAGGACGTGTATTCCTCTGAAGCCGAGGACGTGTAGTCCTCTGAAAGTGAGGAACTATAGTCCTCTGAAGGGGAGGACGTGTAGTCCTCTGAAGGCGAGGGCGTGTAGCCCTCTAAAGATGAGGACATGTAGTCCTCTGAAAGGGAGGACGTGTAGTCCTCTGAAGCCGAGGACGTGTAGTCCTCTGAAGGTGAGGACATGTAGTCCTCTGAAGGGGAGGACGAGTAGTCCTCTGAAGGCGAAGACGTGTAGTCCTCTGAAGACGAGGGCGTGTAGCCTTCTGAAGGCAAGGATGTGTAGTCCTCTAAAGGTGAGGACGTGTAGTCCTCTAAAGGTGAGGGCGTGTAGCCCTCTAAAGGTGAGAACGGGTAGTCCTCTGATGGCGAGGGCGTGTAGCCCTCTAAAGGTGAGGGCATGCAGCCCTCTAAAGGTGAGGGCATGTAGCCATCTGATAGCGAGGACGTGTAGTCCTTTGAAGGTGAGGGCGTGCAGCCCTCTGATGGCGATGACGTGTAGTCCTCTGAAGGCGAGGGCAAGCAGCCCTCTGAAGACGAGGACGTGTAGCCCTCTAAAGATGAGGACATGTAGTCCTCTGAAGGGGAGGACGTGTAGTCCTCTGAAGTCGAGGACGTGTATTCCTCTGAAGCCGAGGATGTGTAGTCCTCTGAAAGTGAGGAACTGTAGTCCTCTGAAGGGGAGGACGTGTAGTCCTCTGAAGTTGAGGACGTGTAGTCCTCTGAAGGCGAGGGCGTGTAGCCCTCTAAAGATGAGGACATGTAGTCTTCTGAAGGGGAGGACGTGTAGTCCTCTGAAGCTGAGGACGTGTAGTCCTCTGAAGGTGTGGACATGTAGTCCTCTGAAGGGAAGGACGTGTAGTCCTCTGAAGCCGAGGACGTGTAGTCCTCTGAAGGTGAGGACATGTAGTCCTCTGAAGGAGAAGACGTGTAGTCCTCTGAAGACGAGGGCGTGTAGCCTTTTAAAGGCAAGGATGTGTAGTCCTCTAAAGGTGAGGACGTGTAGTCCTCTAAAAGTGAGGGCGTGTAGTCCTCTGAAGGTGAGGGCATGCAGCCCTCTGAAGGTGAGGGCGTGTAGCCCTCTGATAGCGAGGACGTGTAGTCCTTTGAAGGTGAGGGCGTGCAGCCCCCTGAAGGTGAGGGCGTGTAGCCCTCTGAAGGTGAGGACGTGTAGTCCTCTGAAGGTAAGGACGTGTAGTCCTCTAAAGGTGAGGGTATGTAGCCCTCTGAAGTTGAGAACGTGTAGTCCTCTAAAGGTGAGGGCGTGCAGCCCTCTGATGGTGAGGTTGTGTAGTCCTCTGAAGGCGAGGGTGTGTAGCCCTCTGAAGGCGATGACGTGTAGTCCTCTGATGGCGAGGACGTGTAGCCCTCTGAAGGTGAGGGCGTGTAGCCCTACGAACGTGAGGACGTGTCGCCTTTTTGATGTCGAGGACGTGTAGTCTTCTGAAGGTGAAGGTACTAGTACCCAAGGGTCCACCTTTATGAGAAAGCAAGAGATTGACTCATTGAGAGGGTCGGTCATCCCAAATTCAAAAAGATGGGACATTAGATGTTGGAAATCCATGCAGTTAACATGATTTTTAGGGATGTAGATGCATGCAACCTTTGTCTTGAAATGCGGTAAATGCGGACTTCGTATGCAACAATGCAATGTAATGGAAAGTTGTACAATGTTCATGACATTCTTTCCCTATTTTTTTTTATTTTGATTTTGATTTGATTTTTTTTTTGAAAACACAGATTGACTGTCCTTTTGAAAGAGGTGATAATTCATGCAACCTTATCCTATCTTTTGCAAATCTCTCCGAGAACTCCCTCAGAGTGTATGTTCTGTTTGATTAATCACTTGATAATTTTGGGAGTGACGGTGATGAAGCCGTTTAATCAATCCATTGAGATCCCAGGGTTTGTTCCCCCCTTTTTTGTTTAAAAACATTGACGGGTGAGAACTTTTGATCTGCCCCTAGGTTTGCATGAGGCTCATGCACGGAGCCCCTCATTGCCCCAGTGTAAGGCTTTGAGGTACCAATCGTTGTCTTTCGTCATGACCTTGTAGCAGGGAACCTATTGGGTGAGAACTTCTAATCTGCCCCTAGGTTTGCTTAAGGTTTATGCATGGTGCCTTTCATTGCCCCAGTGTAAGGCTCGGAGGTATCCATCATTGTTTTGTTTTCACAACCTTGTAGCAAGGAAGAATGAAAGAGGCAGTTGATTCTCGCAAAAAGAATTTTTCAAGGACGAGAAATAGTTGAAGGATTTTTTCAGTTGACAGGTTAAGTCAAATGACTCCTATTCTTGATAACTCACTTTTCTCTAAAAAACACAAACTTTCTGGAATGGTAAAATGAGCTCACATGAATGTCTATACTTTACTTGAAAACACAGCCAATCAAATGCTTTTTTCCTTTTTCTTTTTGAACTTTTTTTTGCTTTAATCGTTGTTTTACGACACCCTCACCAAATGTGTAGCACGAGTAGTTTCTAATTGTACGGTTTTGGAAGTCCAAACTCATGAGCGCAGGTCGCTTGAGCAGACAAACCAATGGCTTGCACCCACATTCCAGTGGAAGCAAAGATGTAATTATGAGAGGATGAGGGACAAAGATGTCAAATTTATCCATTTTATTTGGCATTGTAACTATGGTTTACAATAATGGCATAAACTTGAAAATCCTGATGAGTCATTAGAGACATCTAACAACAGCTTTCAAAATTGCCCCATGTGTGGTGTCGCTTGTCAATGTTAGGATTCACAAGCGATTCTCCTCAAATTTCAGCCAGCCCGCATCAATTAGACTTTGCACCTTACGCTTTAGGGCCCTACAATGCTTAATGGAATGCCCTGGGGCTCTTCCATGATAAGCACACTTTGCGTTCGAGTCGTATCCTTAGAAAAATGGAGGTTGAGGAACCTTGGCTGCGGTTATAGCAACCATTGAATTGTCGAGTAGATATGGGAGCAAGTTAGCATACGACATCAGAATTAGGGTGAATTCTATAGGCTTTTTCGCTGCAAAATTCCTTCCTTCGTTGGTGTTTTGGTTCGTGCTAAAGGTGGTGTTCGTGATTGGAAGTGTGGTAGGTGGGTTTTTATGGTTGATTTAGGGATGACCTTTGTGGATAACTGGGTGGTGGGTAAGGAGAAGGGTTGTTATTGGCTGAGTAATGACATTGTTGGGTTGGTGGGAAACTTGGCCGTATAGGAATGACAATTGCAGCATGGGTTTCTCCTTCATTCTCACCCTCTTCATTTGCCCCAGTTTTCGAATTCATCAAAGCAGGATGGTCAGATATACCTCTTTTCAGACCCACTTCGATCATTTCGCTAGCGAAGACCGAATCCGGAAAGCTTGAAGGTGTGTAACCCACCATTTTTCATAGTAAAACACTGGTAATGTGTCTACTATTATTGTTATCATTTCTTTCTCTGTCATTGGAGGTGCCACTTGAGCTGCTAGGTCTCTCCACCTTTGGGCGTATTCTTTGAAAGATTCGTGCCCCTTTTTGCACATGTTTTGTAGTTGCATCTTATCCGGAGCCATATCAGAATTATACTGACACTACCTAACGAAGGTAACCATTAGGTCCTTCTAAGAATGGACTCGGGAAGGTTCCAAGTTAGTGTTCCAGGTAACAGCTACCCCAGTAAGACTTTCTTGGAAGAAATGTATCAGCAGTTCCTCATCTTTTGTGTATGCCCCCACCTTCTGACAATACATCTTTAGATGGTTCTTGGGACAAGTAGTCCCCTTGTACTTGTCAAAGTCCGACACATTGAACTTGGGAATGACCACGTTTGGGTACTAGGAACAACTCTTCTACATTAGTAAAGGCATAATCTCTGCCTCCTTCAACGACCCTGAGCCTTTCCTCTAGATGATCCAACTTTCCCATTTCTGCCATAGCGTGAGGGTTTTTACTCGTTGTGGAATGCAAGAGGTTGTGGTTGGGGGTGAAATTGAGGGCCTTCCAAAGTGTTTTGTAGGAGTATACCACCAACTACTTGCCCTTCAGTGGCATATCCGAGGCAAGGCTTGAAGCCGACTAGATTGTGGTGGGGCATTTCATGTGTCTCCCCCATGGGTTGAGAAACATGTGCATGATCAGATTGAGGTTGTTGGCTTTCAATGAGTATGGGAGCGGAGTTATTGACATCCTCATTGGGAGTGTACGCCACATTGGGTGGTGTATAGTTGGGAGGCAAGCCATATGGAGCGAAGGCGTGCTTGTTTTGAATTTGCACACAATGGGGGCTGCCTGTACTTCCCAAATCTTTGCCTACCATATCTGAGGTTGGATGATTCATTTGGTTGAGATCAAATGGGGACATCGGGTTCACCTTAGCAACAGCGCTGGTAGCGGCAACTGCAACCGCATTGGCTTCCATTATCTTCTTCATGCTCATCATGACCTCCATCATTGTGGCTATTTGCTCTTTCATGGCCTCCATGTCGGCCTTCATCTGCTTTTGCACCTCCTCTAGTTCATCCATTACTCTAGCTCTAGCACGGGTTCGATAAGGGGGCCGTAAAACGTGTTCTTTTCTTTTTGATAACAATGATTAAGTTCATTTTTTTCAAGGAAAGAATGCAATGAGCAATGCAACCAATGAAAAGCATGGATGTATGCGAATCATGCATAGTTGAAGTATTGCGAATTTTTACTTAAGACATGGGGTTGAATCAATTTAGATTTTCAACATGGTCCATGACATCTTTGTCAAGGTGAAACTGGAAGTAACAAGGACATCAACAATCCTAAATATGTTTGGAAGTAGACGAAGCAGCGATGTAACTTGATTCATCTTTTGCCCTAATTTGCAAGTTGGTTACTTCCATTCTTGACCTTGACTTGATGAACTTTTTCCGTTGAAGCATGAGCTTGGTTCAACCCGGTAATCCAGGGAATGGAAATTTCGATTGCCAATACTTCGACAACATTTCATAGAGATGAAAGACTCGGGAATACGTATGTTATGCATGGAAAATGTAATTATGAGATTGAGATGCCCAAAGAAACATCATTTCCTAGTTAACCACGCATTAGGTACCATGCTCAATCATTTTGTTTTGTTTATTGTTTTTTTATTTTATTTTTAGAAATGGGTTTATGATCCCAACATGGTTGGCTCATGGTACCTAACACATGCAACTAAGAATGCATCATGAATTTGCATGCTTCCTTTTTTTGTTTTTGTTTTGTAGAGGAAAATGCAAGGATCATGCATGAACAAACATGAAAACAAAAGGTATGCAGTTTGTAGAACAAAAAGTATGTTGAACGCATATGAATGATGATGCAATGACTCATGCAAAATGTGATGTTGGAATATGATAACGAACAAATGCAGGAAAGATATGTTCATTATGATGCCATGAAGAGATGCTTATGCGATGCATGATATGAATGCATTTACGAGAGCCCGGAAAATCATCTCTTCTTACTTGCACATTTGGGGGTGCAGTGCCCCATGTGTGTAGTTAAGAAGGTTATATGGATCTTCCAGCTTCCCGTGACAAAAGACGAGACCAACATACAACGCATGCGTGACGATATGATGCAGATGCGCAAAAGCGCAACAGTGGGATGTACACAACATGGCAATATCCTCAAATAATCATACAACAAAGGCGTACATGACATTTAGGTTATATGCATGGCAGTGTTTAAAAAAGGCACGCAGCGTGTTTGCTTCGTGCCCCTATTTTAGGGACCTAAACGGGAGGAACTAAAAGGCTTTTAGTGATAATTCCCAAGGTGGTCATATCTCTCTTAATGGTTTCTAGAGGTATCATCCCCTTCGAAAAACATATTGCGGCAGTAGGGACTACCAGCAACAATATGTTATCAAAGAGAAAAACTCTAGATGAGGGTTCACTGTTATCAAGCAAGTCGGAGACCTAGCATGATCACAGATTCACCTCCACTCTATATGTTCCCATGGACCCGGGTATAGGGCCCCTTTTCAACTCACCGTGTGTGCAAATAGTGTTTGTGTTTGTGTGCATCAAATGAATAAATATCTATCTCATGCATACATTTCAAAAACACACTTAAAGCATCAAAGAGTTATATATAAGAACGTAAGAGAAATAAAAGGAAACCGACAAAAGAGGAAGTCATGATATTGCACGAGATTAGAAGGCCTAACTCTCTAAAAATATCCCCAGTGGAGTCTCCAACTGTCGCAACCTACCCTTCGGCGGGAGGGCGACGCGAGGCTCACGGGTGCGTCTTCTAAGAAAGGAAAATGCGCAGAGTCGCCACCAACGTTTATTCGAGGAAAACGTCGAAAAAACCGGAAGGGTGTGGTCTACGAACTTTAAGTGTGAAAGGTTTGGGAATAGTATTTACGCACGGGGAAGGTATTAGCACCCCACACGCCCATCACAAGGGACAACAACCTTTAATCAAGTGTGCAAATATGACTTCAATTTGTTTTATTTCCCTTTTTACGTTTTTATGTCTTTTTATGCCTTTTTTTTTGTATTTTTTTTATCATTTTGTGGTCGACAAGGGTGTTTCCCTTGCTCCTACGTATTCCTTAATTTGTGATAAGGAAATCAGACCTACGTAGTTCTTTCAGAACTAAACGTTGGTTAAGTTGTTTTTATCTTTTTTGCAAGATATATTTTGACCGAACAAAAGTCGCTTAAAGGCGTTGGACCATTTAAACGATCTTTTGATTCTTTTGAAAGGAGAGAAAACATTAAGGCATTGGACCATTAATGATCTCTTGTTTTTTTTGAAAGTAGTGACAAAGTTATGTGTTGACTTTAGGCTTTCAAAAGTCCACGTTTAACCAATAAAAGCAAAAAAGACCATTTAAGGCGTTGGACCTTTAAAATGGTTTTTAGGTGATTTTTATGGACAAAGCTTGATTTGTGAGTTGATTTTAGCCTTAGTTTCACTTTGGTTATTAGTCAATTCAAATTAAGAAAAATCCCAAAGAAAAGCGTCTGATTGATTTTTTTTGGATTATTTTATTCAAAGATATTTTTGATTATTTTATTATTATTTTGCCTCTTTTGGTTTTAAACGTGGTTACGACGTGAAAGATCGGTTGAATTTTATTCTAACAAAGATTAAAAGATATTACAACTCCAATGATCGGTGGAAATTCATTTTATTATTGATTAGGCGAGAAAACGACTTATATAAATGGTTAAAACACGTCAAAAAGGGGTAAAGAAAGCAAATGAAATGAAAATAAAAGCACGTGAAACAAGTGGGGACCACTAAGGACACATAGAATGAATTGAAAGGTTCGATTTCGGGAACTTACCGGTTGAAGATCAAAGAACGACGAAGAACAAACGAAGAACGATGAAGAACGATGAAGAACGGTGGAAAATCTTCACGAAATCGCTCACGGAAACGTCTCGAAAGCGTTATGGAAGCGCCTCAGCTTGGATTTTCTTCACGGAAACAATTTTTCTCACTAATTTCAAGTGAATCCTAAATACCAGAAGGGCTAAACGAAATTACTCTGCCCTCTTTCCCCTATTTATAAGGGAACAGAGGGAGGTGGTTGCCGCCCAGCTGGCCCAGGCGAGCTGGGTTGCTTCCACCAGAAGGCACCACCTTCTGTTGGAACACCTTGGAAGGCTCAAGTGGGCCTGGTTGCTATTTGCATACCCCTTTTTACTAAATACATCCCCTTTTTCTTTTTTTGCTGATTCTTTTTCCGTAACGTTACGGAATTTTACGGGTTACGTAACGACACTTATTTTCTTTCCGTAATGTCGCAAAACTTTACGAATTACGCAACAATCCCCTCTTTGACTTCTGGAATGTTGCAGAACTTTACGAATTGCGCAACAATGCTTCCTTTCGACTTCCGACATGTCACAAAATTTCACGGATTGCGTAACGATGGGTGTTAAGTACCTCGAAGCGGTCAAGCGAAGGTTGCACACCACCAAACAAATGGTCCCCGAACGAAATTAGGGTATGACAACCTCCTCCCAGACATGGAGTGGACAGAACCAAGCACTACAAATACCATCACAACCACGACCACAATATCGAAGATTGTTGGGCCCTCAAAGACAAGATCGAGGAACTCATACAGGCCAGATACCTAGCCTAGTTTATAAAAAAGCCTGATGACAATCAAATTAGAGGCAGGTCTGGGGGGCACCATAAGGACCATCACAAGAGTAGAGATGCTGATAGAAGAAGGGATCAAACAAAGGAAAGAGAGAGAGGTAGAGGTGTCGCCCACAAAGCCGTGAACACCAACCCCAACAAAAGCAAGAAGACAAACACGAGAAGCCTTACTTACATAAAGTTCACCGACAGAGATTTCAAAGGCATCAACCCCATCAACTAGGATGATCCTATGGTCGTCTCCATTGTTATTGCCAATTTCATGGTGTCTAAAGTCCTTATCGACCAAGGAAGTTCCACATATATACTCTATTGGAAGACATTTCAAAGGCTTAAAATTTCACCTGCCACGATTCAACCACATTATGGACTGCTCCTTGGTTTTACCGGAGAGAAAGTGGAAACCAGAGGTTATGTAGACCTAATGACCACCGTTGGTCAGGGCAAGCTCTCACAGAGTTTCACTATAAGATACTTAATTCTTGACACAGATACTTCTTGTTTTGCATTGATTGGCAAGAAAACTATTCACTTTCCCATATGGTTCCTTTTTCTCCAATTTTTAACAAATATATTCAAGGGAAATGAAACACCGGAAAGCGCAACGGGTCATCAAGTATTTAAAATTAAAATGGAGTGATCCAAGTATCGAACTCAGGGAACTTGCTTATTAGATAAAGTTTTATTCAGAAGTAAGGCATTGTTGGAACAAACATTGATAATTGATGGTTAAAAACAGAAATAAACTAATTCTATGGTAAAAACAGTAAATGCAAGTAAGTAAAAGTTGACAACAATAGGTAAAAAGCGTTGGGTCTTTCTAACAAACAAGTTGATGCATATGAGGATATTTCTCTAATTAATCATGTTCTTGTGTTCTATGCTATAGCCTAAAGTACTAAACCTCGATCCCTCGTAAGTTTAGACTAATTTAACCTAAGCTTCGTCCGCAGATCCCTCTTGTAAGACTAGGCTTAACTTAAACAACATTATCATCACAACATATTCAAAAAACCAAAACCCCACAATCCATCCCTAGTAATGTAGTTATTTAGTCCTTCTTCTATGAAGTTCTAAGGCAACAATACATTTCCCAATGCTAAAGTCACCTAACAGTACACACAAATGGGTGGTTGGGCCAAGAGCATGCAATAATTAAGCATTGAAAGAAACATTGAACACACAAAACACAATTAATTAGATATTAAAGATAATTAGATCAACTGCTCATTAGAAATCCCCAACTAGGGTGTTTAGCCAGCCATACACAGAAATCCTAACACAAATGAGATAGAGAGTACAAAATAATTGTTGCTTACACAAGAAGGGGGATCCCTCCTCCTATTCTTAGCACCTCACAATCACTCTAACACTCACTAATCTCTCTAAAAATGTAGAACCCTAGGCTTCTCTGCACAGCTGCTCCTCTTTGCTGCCTCTAGAGCACTATTCTCAAAGTCTGTGCAAAATATGCAACTCTGGTCTCTCAAAATCATCACCCTAATTTTGAAAATTCAGGCTTAAATAGGCTCTAAAATCGTGACGTCGCGCTTAGCGCCACCCTCGCGCTTAGCGCGAGTAAGTTGGTTTGGGCTTGGCGCCAATCGTGCGTTGAGCCTGACAAGAGACAAATGTCTCGCTTAGCAAGCTGATCTCACACTTATCGCGCGACCTTGATTCTTGTGCTCTTCTAGATTCCCTTGTCATGCTAAGCGCGCTAAAGCTGCGCTTAGCGGTGGATGCAAACTGAGCCCACAGGGTCCACTTTGCGCGACTGCTCCTTTTAGCCCTTCAAGATTTTAGTCTCTTTTGACATGAAATTGTGCAAATTTTATCATTAAATCACATGGGAGATACTCTAATGACAGCTATCAAAACATATCAAGATTTATTTACAAATTCCTACAATAGAACTATAAATTAGGGAACTATACAAGTTTTAGAAAATGTTTTCTATACAAAAGTTAGTCATGTAAGAAGATTAACAAACTCCCCCAAATTTATAGTTTTGCTTGTCCTCAAGCAAAGAAAGAACAATTCACTTGTCCTCAAGTGACAAAATACAATGGTTAATCAAAATGGTGTTTGTTTCACAGAAAAATTAATCATATGAAATGAATATCATGGAATGCTTCAATCAAATGCCCTTCACAAACATGCAGCTTTCAAAGATAGGAACGTATGCATTAGAGTCACAACTGAAATAAGCTAGTGAGAATGACAGATATCAAGGAAGGATCATCAACCAAAGCCTCACAGTCATTGTTTCACTCAAGCTCGAGTGTTTAGGCTCATTCCATCATAAACAACTAACAAAAGTCACAACCTTTGCATTTCATCTCATACCATACATAAATAAACACACAAATTGAATCTGAAGGGCTTTCTAGGCTTGTAATGAGGCTGGGCTGCCAAAAAATCATAGTTTTTCTAGGATTCAAAAGCTTAAATTCTAGGAGAGCATTCATCCATAGATCAACCTTTACTTTTTTATTAATTCCCAACACAAATACTTGCCTCTTTTTAGGCACTTAGCTTCATTTCATCGATTTGCAGCACACATACTTAAACACTTTTATTTGTACTTCCAGTTATATATATATATATATATATATATATATATATATATATATATAGAAAACAGTGTGTATATGCTGCTCTATTTTGACCATTTTATTTCTTACCCAGTGTCTCCCCCAAATTTGGGACAAATTTGTCTTGAACCAAGCTTTTTTATGGATAATGCTCTCCTACAACCTAAGACAAGGTAGCGGGAAATAAAACTGTATAGGCTCAAGGTTCAATCAATCAATCAATCATTCAGCTCAAGACTGGGTGTAAGCGATAAATCATTCAAGCACGTGGTCAACTTTTTGGCTAAGTGGCTATCACAATCAAACATGGCCTTCATCATCCTCAATTTCATGCATTCAGTCCATAATTCAGAGATTCATGCAAAAGTCAGTACTTAATGATAGTCATTTCTCTCAAAATTTAAGGATCATACTCTCATCGGGATACGGTTAATGGATTCCTTCACAATCAATCTGACAAACTGACTAACATTTTCAGTCATACTACTAATCACATGTTCTTTCTCTTCTAATGGTTGCAAGCTTGATCAAAAGAAAATCTATACATTCCAGTCCACTCAATTCATACAATCTCATTAATTTCAAACACAAACATTCATTTCATACAAAACAAACCACTGAATATCATATTCAATCAATTCACTGTTCAAACATGCTTTTGTACAAGCTACTACTACAAACAAAATAACTGAAATTTAAAACTGAAATTTAAATAATTGAAACATAAAGCATAAACTAAATAAACTGATAAAAATAAACTGTTCAAAATGCAAAAAGATAAAGATCCTGCCAATCCTCCTGTGGGTGATCCTCTGCATGCTCATTAAGATCCAACACTGGAGCAGCTGGTGGATCCTGAACAATAGGCTGCTCTTGCTCCAATGCTGGTGCAGATGGCAGGGTATCTATTGGATTTCCCCTGCAGTTACTTTTTGGTCTACTTTTTCTTTATACAAATATGTTCAAGGGAAATCCGGTTTGCCGAAAAACACACCAGATCGTCAAGTATTTAAAATTAAAATGGATGAATTCGAGTATCGAACACAGGGAACTAGTCTAAGATAGAGTTAAATTCAGAAATAAGGCATTGTTAAAAGAAACATTGATAATTGATGATTTAGAATAGGATTAAACTAAGTCTAAGCTAAAAATAGTAAAAATACAAATAAGTAAAATTGACAACAGTAGGTAGAAATGTTGGGTCTTTCTAACAGACCAGCTGATGCATACAAAGATATTTCTCTAATCAATCATGCTTTTGTGTTCTATGCTGTAGCTTAAGTTACTAAACCTCGATCCCTAGTTAGACTGAATCAATCCAAGCTTCGTCCTCAGATCCCTCTTGTTGAACTAGGCTCAATTTAGACAGCCCTCCTAGGTTTAGACTAACTTAAACTAAGCTTCATCCTCAGATCCTTCTTGTTGGACTAGACTTAGCTTAAATAGCTTACTAAAGTTTAAATTAATTTAGCCTAAGCTTTGTCCTCAGATCCCTCTTGTTGGACTAGAATTAGACCAAACAACATTATTGTAATAGCATACTTAAAACCAAAACTTAATCCGTAGATCCCTCTTGTAAGACTAAGCTTCAATTCTGCTTCATTCAAGTTCTAAGGCAACAATACATTTCCTAATGCTAAAGTCACCTAACTAGGCACACAAATGGTTGATCAGACCAAGAGCATACAAAATTTAAGCACTAAAAGAAGCATTGAACACAAGAAACACAATCAATTAGATATTAAAATAATTACATCAGTTGTTCTTTAGAAATCCCCAACAAGGGTGTTTAGCCAGCCATTACAGAAGAAACCCTAATAATAATGAGCTTACAAAACCTAAGTATCTCTGCAAAAGCTGCTCCTCTTGCTGCCTTCAGAGCTCTTTTCCCAAAATAGGCATTGTGGTATGCTGTGGAATTTTGTGCCCTGGGTATTATAAAAGTTGTACCCTAATTCTGCACAAGACAGACTTTAAATAGGCTCTGAATTCATGACGTTTGAGCTTTAGCGCGAGTCGTGCGTTGAGCCTGGCTGAAGACAACTGTTGCGCTTAGCACACTGACCTCGTGCTTGGCGCACGACCTTGCTATTGATGCCCTGCCAGATTCTTCTGTCGCGCTAAGCATGCTGAAACTGCGCTTAGCGATGGATGCACGCTTAGCCCACTGATGAGCTAAGCTCAACTGTCACTTTGAGCACTTCATGACTTAGCCTCTTTTTCACCTGAAATTGTGCATATTTCATCATTAAATCCAATGGAAATATTCTAGAGACAGATTTAATCATAAAACAAAATTTATTTACAAAAATCACTACAAAATAACCATAAATTGGGGAACTATACAAGTTTTGGAAAATGTTTTCTATACAAAAGTTAGTCGTATAAGACGACTAACAAACTCCCCCAAATTTATAGTTTTGCTTGTCCTCAAGCAAAGAAAGAACAGTTCACTTGTCCTTAAGTGACAAGCTATAATGATCACTCAAAAATGGTGTTTGCTTCACAAAGAAATTCAACCATATGAACTGAATATCATGGACTGCTTCAATCAATTGCTTTTCACAAACATGCAGCTTTTCAAAGATAGGAACATACACATTAGAGTCACAACTGAAATAAGCTAGTAAGGATGACAGAAATCAAGGAAGGATCATCAACCACAACCTCACAGTCATTGTTTCACTCAAGCTCAAGTGTTTAGGCTTATTCCATCATAAACAACTAACACAAGTCCCAATCTTTGCATTTCATCTCATATCATACAACAATGAACACACAAAATGAATCCGAAGGACTTTCTAGGCTTGTAATGGGGTTGGGCTTCCAACAAATCATGGTTTTTGTAGGATTCAAAAGCTTAGGTTCTAGGAGAGCATTCATCCATAGATAAACCTTTACTTTTTCATTCATTCACACCCCATACTTGCCTTTTATTTAGGCACTCAGCTTCATTTCATTATTTTGCAGCATACACACTTATTAATTTCATTTGTACTTACAGTTTTTTTTAACATTAAAACAGAGACATTATACAGAAATAGTGTGTGTATGCTGTTTACTTTGACCATTTCAATTCTTACCCAGTGCCTCCCCCAAATTTAGAAAAAAATTTACCTTGATAATTATCCCCGAAATTGGGACAAATTTGCTTTGAACCATGCTTCCTGTGGATGATGCTCTCCTACAACCTAAGTCAAGGTAGCAAGAGATAACACTGTATAGGCTCAGGGTTCAATCAATCAATAATCCATTCAACTCAAACTGGGTACAAGGGATAATTCATTCAAGCACATGTTCAGCTTTTTGGCTAAGTGGCTATCACAATCAAACATGGCCTTCATCATCCTCAATTTCATGCATTCAGTCCATACTTCAGAGATGCACGCAAAAATCAGTACTAAATGATAGTCATTTCTCTCAAAATTCAAGGATCACACTCTCACCGGGATATGGTCAATGCATTCCTTCACAATCAATTTGACAAACTGACTAACATTTTCAGTCATACTTCCAATCACATGCTCATTATCTTCTAATGGCTACAAGCTCGATCAAAAATATTATCTAATCATTCTAGTCCACTCAAATCATACAATTGCTCATTCAAATCATACTCAAACACTTATTTCATACCAAACAATCCACTGCATATCATTTTTAATCAATTCACTGTTCAAACAAGCTTTTGGTACAAGCAAACAACTCAAAATGCTGAAATTTAAAATAACTGAAACATAAAAACTGAAATTAAAATGACTGAACATAAATCATAAAATAATTGAAAATAAACTAAAATGTTCAAGATGCAAAAATTTAAATGTCCTGCTCATCCTGTGGCTGATCTTCATTAAGATCCAGTGCTGGAGCTACTGATGATTCTTGGATAGGCTGCTCTGGCTCCGTGACTGGTGCAGATGGTATGGCATCATCAGGTATAGGTGCTGAGGATGGCTCTAGGATCTGGTCTATAGAAGTCTCCTCCTCCTGAGCCATGTGTATACCTGTATCAAAATAAAAAGGCTCAGGAGGGGTGAGCTCATCCTCCCCCTCTGTTGCTGTTGTTACTGGCTCCTCAAAAGCAGGCTCCTGGGTTGCGGAGGCCCCACCCCCTCCAGAAGGAGAAGGTTGGGCTCCTGGCTAGGCCACCTACGCCTCATACTCATCCATGCTCATGATGGATGGAAAGCCCAAGCCCTGAAGGCTTTGCATGATAATGGACTTCCCCCTGTGGATGCTCTGGAGCATGGAGTGCAGTATCTGTGGTGTAAATATAAAATCTGATGGTCCTATAGATATAGGAGTTGGAAGTACAGATGTAGATGTAGGAGGAATAACTGGAGTCTGAGTGGGAGGTAATGGAGCTGTGGAAGAAGAAGGAGCTAGTGTCTCTGGTGGTGCTGAAGTAGTAGGGGCCTCTGATCTCTTACCCCTACCCTTCCTTGGCCTTCTAAATGTCACTGTTGGATCATCAAGATTCCAATAGTTCTTCTTAATATATGCCAAGTTAATGGCAGGGCTCAAGTTCTCTAGGGATCTAGAGTCTGACTAGACTCCTCTAGCCTTGCATAGAGTTGTGATCAAGGCAAGGAATCCAAGTATGGATGTATCATGCTGTGCAATCAGGGAGATCTGGTGGGAGATGAGGTACCCCAAATTCATATCCATCTTCATAATTATACCATAAATCAACTTGGCTCTGTCCAAGGTCACATAAGATGTATGGGAGGTGGGAATGAGGTTCGAGAAGGAAAGAACGCTCCATGTCTGAGCTAGAGTGGTCATGTTCTTCCTCAAAATCTTCAATGGCTGCCCATCAGCATTAAGCTCAAATCCCCTCCGTGGGATACAAAGCTTAGCAGCCAACTCCTGAGGATTAGGCCTCAAGAGTGCAAATATGGATAATGTACACTAGTTCTCCCCCTCCTCCAAAATTATTGGGGTCTTTAGAAACGTGTTTAAAGTATCCTTATCAAACTTCACTAAGTGACCTCTCACCCTCACCTGCTTAGATGATTTATCCTCGGGGTCATAGAGGTTGGCATAAAACTCCTTCACAATAGCAATGTCTATGGTATTGTTAGAAAAATCAGTCAGCTTCTCATCCCAATGGCGTCTCTCGAGTTCCTCCTTGAACTCGTCAAACTATGTGTTATAGACTACCACATTCCTCTCTGGTAATAGCTTTCGAGGCACCACAATGTCAGTGTACCTCTCCCAAGCCTCTTAGGATGTGAACCTGGATCTATCAAATATGGCTTGGGTAGGTGCAGATGAAGCTTTCCTCTTCTTAGATGCAATATGCAAAATATAAGACAAACACAAAAGATTAGTATAGGTTATTTTCACAAAAACAAAAAAATAAAATTGAAATTTTGACTGGGCGCTTAGCGCAACAGGTTGAGCTTAGCGTGTCTTATGAAATTTTACTCAGGCGCTAAGCGTAGCAAGTTGGCGCTTAGCTCGAAGACACAGAAAACATTTATTCTACAGAATAGGCTTAGCGCACAACTAAACTTAGCCTAAGTCTACAATTTTCAAACCCGAAGAGAGTTGAAGCTTAGCGCAACATGCTGGTGCTTAGCTCAGCCTCAACCGAATAACACTCAGGCTTAGCGCACAGGACACGCTTAGCCGTACTACAAAAACTTAAAAGACCGTGAGAAAGTTGAGCTTAGCGCAACAGGGCGCTTAGCTCAACACACAACCAGGGCTTAGCGCACAGACGCGCTTAGCATTATTCAAATGAAAACTTACAGAAGCAAAGTGGCGCTTAGCGGGCTCATCACTTACGTTCATCAACAGGGATGTACGCGCTTAGCGCAACATGGTCCGTTTAGCATGTTCATCTAGAAATCCAAAATTTTGACAACTATGATGAACAAGCTAAGCGCACATGCACACTTAGTGTATCATTGCGATTTCCAGATAGAACCACAGGGGTTTTTACCCCTTTTCAGCCACATTGCCCCTAATGGGCTTCTAGGTTACCTAAAATCCTACATTGACTAAGCCTAAAACTAATAACCTTAACCTAACAGCATACAACTAAGAAAACAAAAAGTCATCTATCCTAAGGTTTGAAGAATGAAAAATAAAAATTGAAATGTGCTAACTTACTTGGATTGTCTTTGAAATGAAGCAATGTAGATGCAGAGAAACAACACACATGCAACAGAAAGTTCACAAGTGCTCAAGGGTAAGAAGGTGCAGAGGTTTGGGTGCAAAGGTAACACCCAATGTGCCTCTGCCTTTGATTTTTAAAAACTGAAATTCATATGGCACGCTTAGCGCATAGCTGCGCTTAGCATGCCAACGTGACGTTTGAGTTTAAAACCCAAGCGCTTAGCCTAACCTCGCGCTAAGCTCAACTTGAAGTTGCAAAGTCCCGTAAGCATCTGGGGCTTAGCGCGGCAGGCTGCGCTTAGCGCTTTCTGCAAAACCAAATTTTTTTCTGCAATATGCGCTTAGCCCGAGATGTGAAGCTTAGCGTAACATCAAGCTTCAACTTACAGAGAGTAGGTCAGGCTTAGCGCAACAGGCGCGCTTAGCGCACTTCCAAGAATTCAAAAGCCGTAAGAGATTGGCGCTTAGCGCCTCCTGGCCTGCTAAGCCCAGCTTAAAAACTCAAGTTATAGAATGGATCTGGGACTTAGCGTAGGATAGTGCACTTAGTGCTGCTACAATAAAATTTTTCTTGAGAAAAAGTGGCACTTAGCGCATCATCCACGCTAAGCTCACTGGTTAAAGTTCAATTACCGTGAAGATGTGGGGCTTAGCGCAGTGATGTGCGCTTTGCTGAACTATTCAGCCAACCAATCAGGGGTCTATGCGCTTAGCGCTAGCAAGCTCGGCTTAGCGCGTGAAGACTGAGTGCTTAGCGCAAGGTCTGCGCTTAGCAGATAGACAATTGCAAAAATTTTCTAAGTCTGTTTCTGTCTATCTCTTCACACAAGCTTAAAACCCCTTGTTCATTACTAAACAAGCTGAAATTAATCATAATCACAAGCAAGATATCCTAATTACATGCAAGAAATAAGAATGAAAAATAGGAAAGGGAAAGAAAAGTTGGGTTGCCTCCCAGTAAGCGCTCTTTTAACGTCACTAGCTTGACGCATCGTCCTGTTATCCAGGATCCAAAAGAGTTCTTACTTCAAGGACCTTCTTCTCAGGTCTCTTTTCCTCCATCACATGCACTTTAATACAGACATTTTGGCTAGGTGGATCTTTGTCCTCCTAGAACAAATCAAAGTTGATCTTCTGATCTTCTATGCCTATCTACAGTATCTTCTTCCCCATGTCTACCACACAACTTGCAGTAGACATGAATGGGCGGCCAAGAATGAGAGCGATTAGCTAACTGGAGGGTCATGCGTGTAGGCATTATCTCTATCTCCCCAAGTCGCCGACACATGGAAAGAGGCATTAAATTGATACTAGCTCACAAGTCTTGCCTACAACAACCTCACTAATAGAACACGGTATCGTGACAACTCCAGGATCTTTGTGCTTGGGTGGAAAATTGCGTTGAATCACAACACTACAATTACCTTCCACAACAATTTTGTCACTATGGATGTACCAGTTCTTCTTAGTTAGCATATCCTTAAAAAATTTGGCATAGAGGGGCATTTGCTGAAGTGCTTCTCCAAATGGCAAAGTAATTTCTAGTTTCTTGAAGATATCAAGAAATCTGGCCAAATGTCACTCTTTATCTTTTTGGGAGGGTACCAATGGATAAGGTACCTCCTTGCATTCAATAGGAGTAGCCTCTTTCTTCTTTTCTATGTTAGCCTCACTCTTGCCCTTCTTCTTATCAATCTCAACAACCTTCTCTTTTGTTTTTCATTTTTCAACTTTTTTTCTTTTTCTTCTTTTTCATTTGTTTCTTCTTCTTTTTCTTCCTTCTTCTTTATTTTCTCTTGACAATCTCTTATTGGCGTCTGTCCTTCTTCATCACCTTCTGCTTCCTCAACAATTTCTTAAAGTTCAACTAAATCATCAATTGGTTCGTTCTAGTGCCAATTCATCAACCAACTGTTGTTTAAATCCCTCCACCTTCTGATCAGCTTTACTTTCCTCCGCTTGTATCGCCATTTTGCTTCTAGTCATCACCGCTTTACACTATTCTTTAGGATTTTTCTCTATGTTTGCTGTAAAGTTGTTTGATGGTCTTTCAGCTAATTTCTTTACAAGCTAGCCCACATGGACTTCCAAATTCTTAACTACAAACTCAATGCTCTTTTGATTAGACATTAACAGTTGCATGAATTGAGCTAGAGTCTCTTCTAGCTTCATGGTTCGATCATAGAGAATTGGCATCTGTTGTTGTGGTCTTGTAGATGAACCACCCTGGTCTCTGTTGAATTGGTTACCAGGGTGATTTTGCCATTGTCTCTGCTGTTGATACTATTGGTTGTTCTAAAATCTTGGAAATCCACTTGTATTGAAATTGCCTCTGGGTTGATTCCCTATATAGTTGACTTCATGTGTAATTTGCTCTTCATTAGGGATACAATGTCCAGATTCATGAGCTCCACCATAAATTGTACATCTGCAACCTGCAAATTGGAAGAATGTGAAGTTTGTGCAGAATGAAGTTGAGTGGGAAACTTACTTAGTGTTTCTGTTAGTGTCTCTAATTGCTTGGACAACAACTTGTTTTGTGCCAACAGAGCGTCCTATGAGGTTAGCTCCAATAAACTCTTCTTGGTAGGAATATGGGCTCGGTCTCTCAAAATGGCAATGTCACTAGCAACCATGCTTTCAATTAAGTCCATTGCTTCATCAGGGGTCTTTATTTTGATCTTACCCCCAGCTGAAGCATCCAAGAGCTGCTTAGATTGTGGTCTCAACCCATCTATGAATATGTTGAGCTGTATTGGTTCTGAAAAACTGTGAGTGGGAGTCTTCCACAATAAACCTTTGAATCTTTCAAGTGCCTCACTCAGCGATTCATCTGGAAACTGGTGGAAGGAAGAGATGGCAGCTTTGCCTTCTGCAGTCTTTGATTCAGGGAAGTACTTTTTTAAGAACTTTTCTACCACTTCATCCCATGACTTCAGACTGTTTCCTTTAAAAGAATGAAGCCATCTCTTAGCTTCTCCAGATAAAGAAAATGAGAACAGACTCAACCTGATTGCATCCGCAGGAACACCTGCCAACCTAATAGTATTGCATATCTCTATATAGGTGGCTAAGTGAGCATAAGGGTCTTCATTGGGTAAACCATGAAACAAATTATTTTGAATCAGCTGTATCAAAGAAGGAGGATATGTAATGGTCTAAGCTTGAACTTCTGGCTGTGTAATACTAGTGAAAAATTGTGGCACAGTGGAACTTGAATAATCCTCCAGGGTTACTCTTCTTGGCTCTTTAGCCATGATTGTATCTTTAACTAGTTCTATATGAGAATGCCATGCAATAGGAAAACTAGAAGATGCCTTGAAAGATCGAGGTTCTTCTTCTGGAGTTGCTGCTGCTTCTAAATCCTGCAAAAATTTTATGATTCTCTCTGAATTACGCCTTCTACAGGTGGCGTTAATCTCTAAATCAATGGGAATCAAATCACCTACAGTAGATCTCCTTTGCATACATGAAAACAGAACAACAATTATCGAATTCAAAAGAACAATGAATGTACGGTAACTAAAATATAAACAAAAGAATTAATGAATTAAAGAGAAAAATATAAAGCAATGCCATAAAACTGAACTAAACTCTTCTTAAATCCAGTTCCCCGGCAACGGCGTCATAAATACTTTGTTGGATTTCCCATGCAGTTACTTTTTGGTCCACTTTTTCTTTATAAAAACATGTTCAAGGAAAATTCGGTTTTCGAAAAGCGCACTAGATCGTCAAGTATTTAAATTTAAAACAAATGAATCTGAGTATCGAACACAGCGAACTAGTCTAAGATAGAGTTGAATTCAGAAATAAGGCATTGTTAAAAGAAACATTGATAATTGATGATTTAGAACAAGATTAAACTAAGTCTAAGCTAAAAATAGTAAAAATGCAAATAAGTAAAATTGATAGCAGTAGGTAGAAATGTTGGGTCTTTCTAACAGGCCAGCTGATGCATACAAAGATATTTCTCTAATCAATCATGCTTTTGTGTTCTATGCTATAGCCTAAGTTACTGAACCTCGATCCCTAGTTAGAATGAATCAATCCAAGCTTCATCCTTAGATCCCTCTTGTTGGACTAGGCTCAATTTAGACAGCCCTCCTAGGTTTAGACTAACTTAAACTAAGCTTCATCCTCAGATCCCTCTTGTTGGACTAGACTTAGTTTAAATAGCTTACGAAATTTTAGACTAATTTAGCCTAAGCTTTATCCTCAGATCCCTCTTGTTGGACTAGACTTAGACCAAACAACATTATTGTAATAGCATACTTAAAACCAAAACTTTATCCGCAGATCCCTCTTGTAAGACTAAGTTTCAATTCTGCTTCATTCAAGTTATAAGGAAACAATACATTTCCCAATGCTAAAGTCACCTAACTAGGCACACAAATGGTTGATCAGACCAAGAGCATACAAAATTTAAGCATTGAAAGAAGCATTGAACACAAGAAACACAATCAATTAGATATTAAAATATTTACATCAGTTGTTCTTTAGAAATCCCCAACAAGGGTGTTTAGCCATCCATTACAGAAGAAACCCTAACAATAATGAGCTTACAAAACCTAGGTATCTCTGCAAAAGTTGCTCCTCTTGCTGCCTTCAGAGCTCTTTTCCCGAAATAGGCAATGTGGTGTGCTATGGAATTCTGTGCCCTGGGTATTATAAAAGTTGTACCCTAATTCTGCACAAGACAGGCTTTGAATAATCTCTGAATTCATGACGTTTCGCTTAGCACCACCCTCTCGCTTAGCGAGAGTAAGTGGATTTGAGCTTAGCGCGAGTCGTGCGCTGAGCTTGGCTGAAGACAATTGCTGCGCTTAGTGCATTGACCTCATGCTTGGTGCGCGGCCTTGATATTGATGCCCTGCCAGATTTTTCTGTCGCGCTAAGCATGTTGAAGCTGCGCTTAGCGGTGGATGCGCGCTTAGCCCACTGATGAGCTAAGCTCAACTGTCACTTTTAGCACTTCATGACTTAGCCTTTTTTTCACCTGAAATTGCTCATATTTCATCATTAAATCCAATGGAAATATTCTAGAGACAAATTTAATCATAAAACAAAATTTATTTACAAAAATCACTACAAAATGACCATAAATTGGGGAACTATACAAGTTTTGGAAAATGTTTTCTATACAAAATTTAGTCGTATAAGACAACTAACAAACTCCCCAAATTTATAGTTTTGCTTGTCCTCAAGCAAAGAAAGAATAGTTCACTTGTCTTCAAGTGACAAGCTATAATGATCCCTCAAAAATGGTGTTTGCTTCACAGAGAAATTCAACCATATGAACTGAATATCATGGACTGCTTCAATCAATTGCTTTTCACAAACATGCAACTTTTCAAAGATAGGAACATACACATTAGAGATAAGTGTAGGGGATGGTTCTGGAATAGGCTCTGGTAAAGGTACTTCCTCCTGAGCCACAACTGAATCAGAAGCAAATGAAAAGGGCTCAGGAGGAGTAAGCTCATCCTCCACTACTGGTGTATGCTCCTCTGTGGGCTCAGGCTCTTGGGCTGCGGAGGTTCCACTCTCTCCAAAAGGAGAAGGCTAGACTCCTGGCCAAGCCACTTGAGTGAAAGTCTACCATGCTCATGATAGATGGCAGGCCCAAGCTCTGGAAGCTCTGTATAATAAGGACCTGCCCTCGGTGTAGGCTCTGCATAATGGCATGTAGCATCTCTAGTGTAAAAAAAAAAAATTTGATGGTCCGGAAGAAGAAGGAGCTAAAATTGGTAGCTGAGCTGGTGATGGAGCAGAAGTAGCTGGGGTAGAAGAAGCTAGTGTTGATGTGGTAGGGGGAACCTCAGAAGATAGGAGAGTCTCAGATTTCTTGCCCTTGGCCTTCCTAGGCCCTCAGAAAGTCACTGTTAGATCAGTTTTTCTTCACATATGCCAAATTAATGGAGGGTGTCGCAACATGCTCTTTTGCGGGCGAGCGAGGCGAGGCTCACGGGTGCGCTTTCCAAAGGAGGAAAGATGCACGGAGTCGCCACCAACATTTATTTGTGGGAAACGTCGTAAAAACCGAAGGAAACCGGTCAAAACGAAAATTCTAAGTTCGGGAGTTGTATTTACGTTTGAGGAAGGTATTAGCACCTCTCACGTTTGTCTTAAAGGACAACAGCCTATTTTTTAGAATTGTGAAATTGGGTTATCTTAACTTTTATTTCCTTTTTTATTTTTGAGGTCGACAAAAGCGGGGCTCTTGCTCCTACGTACCCTCCATCGAAGAGGAAATCAGACCTACGTAGTTCTTTTTTAAGGGTGAATCAAGCGATTCTTTTTACTTGAAAAGTGATCATTTTAAGGCGTTGAACCTTAAAAATGATCCATTTACTTGGTAAGAAAGACTGAGATAATAAACTTTCAAATCCTTTTTTAGTGATTTTTTTGTGGACGAGCTTGACTTGGCGGGTTGATTTTAGCCTTAGTTTCACTTTAGTTATTAGTCAATTCAATTAAGAATGAGAAATCCCAAAGAGAAAACGTCCGATTGATTTTTTCGCTTTATTTTACTAAAAGGTATTTTTTGATTATTATATTATTATTTTACCTCTTTTTTGATTTCCAACGTGGTTACGGCACGACCGAACGGTCGGAATTCATTTTAACAGAAATTAACGGATATTACAAATCAAATGATCGATGGAAATTTATTTTATTTTTTGATTAGGCGAGAAATGACTTAAATAAATGACTGAAGCACGTCAAAAGGGGGTACAGAAAGTAAATGAAAACAAGAATAAAAGTACACGAAACAAATGGGGACCACCACGAGTACATAGAATGAATTGAAAAGCTCGGTTTGGGGTACTTACCGTTTGAAGACCGAAGAAAACGAAGAACGAACGATGAATGTCGAATAACGGTTGAAAATCTTCGCGTAATTACCCACGAAAACGTTACGGAAGCGCCTCAGCTTGGATTTTCTTCACGGAAACAATTTTCCTCAGCAATTTCAAGAGAATACAAAGTGCCAAGAAGGCTGAACCCCTTCCTTCTTCATTCCTCCCCCTATTTATAGCAAAATAGGGGAGGAGCTTGCCACCCAGCTCGCCCAGGCGAGCCAGGTTGCTTCCTCCATAAGCAACCGCCTTCTGGAGGAAGAATCTGGAAGGCCCAACTTGGGCCTGATTGCTATTTGCACCACTTTTTTTACTAAATACACCCCCTTTGTTTTTTTGGTGATTCTTTTTCCGTAACGTTACGAAACTTTACGAATATCGTAACGATACTTATTTTCTTTCCGTAAGGCTACGGAACCTTACGGATTATGTTTTTACTTTTTTTTAGCTTTTGAAGAAGTTACGGAAACTCATGGATTGCGTAACAATACTTCCTTTTGGTTTCCGCCACATTACGGAATTTCACGAATTGCGTAACCATGCTTTCTTTTGATTTCCGGCGCGTCTCGGGACTTCACATATTTGTGCAACAAAGGGTGCTAAGTACTTCGAAGCGGTCAATCAAAGGTTGCATGCCATCAAGCAATAGTCCCCGGACAAAATTAGGGTACGACAGTTGCCCCTCTTTACTTACCTTTTATCGGAGATAAGAGGAAAGTAAAGATAAAAACACTGATTTCGTCCGTCTTTGCCCTTTCCGTGATTAGTCTATGACGACTCTCGTCTCTACTTCTTCTTTTTTCTGCACAACACAAAACAAAATACAAACAACAACATAATATACATATATACACATGTTTGGCGAAGGAACCAATCGGGTAAATAACAAAAACCACATTTCCCAGTCACCAGAGGCACCGCACTTGATGGTGGAGGACACATGAACAGCGCTAGGCAATCAATTCATGGGTCTCCGAACAAAAGTGGAGAATGGAGAATTGGCAAACAGCGCTAGCTAATCAATTCGCGGGGCTCCAGACTCGTTGGTGGAGGATGCATGAATGACAATCAATTCATGGGACTCCGAATAAAAGTGGAGAATGGAGAATTGGCGAACAGCGCTAGGCAATCAATTCGCGGGGCTCCAGACTCGTTGGTGGAGGATGCATGAACGACAATCAATTCATGGGGCTCCGAATAAAAGTGGAGAATGGAGAATTGGCGAACAACGCTAGGCAATCAATTCGCGGGGCTCCAGACTCATTGGTGGAGGATGCATGAACGACAATCAATTCATGGGGCTCCGAACAAGATTTGTTGGCAGGACCGAATGGTCCACCGATTTTTTCCACCAGAAAAAGAAAACATGCTTTTTGCAAAGAAAAATAAATCATTCGTGAGAGCACCATATATTAGAGAAACAATATACTCATGCCAAGGGTAATCTTCATTGTAATCGAAAATGAAGGGCAGGATGTCAACATTTAGCTTTTAAATGAACATTCAGGGGAAACATCGGGTTAAGCTGAAACTGGGAATAAATCACTCATAGTGTATAAAAGCTCACACAGGCAAGTGTTTTACCCTAACCCCAAACCATAACTGCACCATGACTTTATTTTGCACACGATTTCCTATCGAATCAAAGATCAAACAAACGATCACAGATCAATAGGATTTTCTCGAGGGTAGTGTTTTTGGAGAGGAAGCTAGGCGTTTCAGTCTTTTCCTCTTTGTTTAAGTGGGACGGGATATCGCCAGTCGAGAATGACTTTGAATGGCAATCCCAAAGGAAGAACCACCAAAAATGGGTTTTCCTTTGCCGACAGTCATTTATCTTGCCGAAAATTTATCTGGTCTGAAGACTTCCTATTATCTTTCTTTGATTGATCGAGAATTATTCTGTTTTCCTCCGATCTTTTCCTTTCTACTTTCCTCCAATCTTTGATCGGGAATCCTTCTTTTTCTTTCTTTTCATTTTTTTCTTTTCTTTCTTTTTATTTCTCCCTCTTCATTTATTTCTTTGGGAAATCAGGTTTCAGCATTCGTCATTTGCTCTCCCTTGAGGAGATTCCGCTGTCCTTTGCTTCGGAGGAAAGGATGAGGATTCTTTTTATAGGCCAAGGTTCAAAATAGTCTAAGGTTGTGTCTCAATGGGGTCTTTTATCGTGGGAGCCCGATCTTGATATCTGGGGCAAAACAAATTCGTGTGTCAAGGTGTCGGTCTCGGGCCGAACTTCCATATTATTCCACAAGGCACGTGCAACAATGATGATTTGGAAACAACGTGCAAAATTAGTCATGGCCACAACTAGGTGGGCACTCAAGCATCCCGTTTATGGCATTTGTGATACTATGGTTGGGAATTTACACAAACAGACCCAACGTTTCCAAATTATGTTCTTTCATTAGTTCAATGAATTCATCCATTCTTATCTCGGTTATTCAGGAAAATAAACTCTTAGCGTCAGTCCCTTGTTTCCAGAAGATATGTTTGCTCTCTACGAATGATTTATGCTTCCTAACTTTAACATGTTGACCTTCGAGGTCTTCCTTTCTTTTTCTTTTTGTTTCATTTTTATGTTCACAAAAACTAGACATCCATTGCCATTTACTAGAAAACTTTTCTTTGTACACCTTCATTCCTATACATGACGAACTTTTTCTGTACACGCATCAGAACTCTTTTTTTGGATGTCAACACGGTTTATATACAAACCCTATTCATGCTTAAAGATTTCTTTTTTTTTCGTTTTTTCCCACACATACCCGTAATTTATACAAAAGTTTCTTTATATACACTCATCGCTTACACACATAGGAATCTCTTTTCACACATTATTTACACACAAAATTCTTTTATACACATTTTCCTTTTACATATATATATATAAATAAAAACCTTTTTATTTTCTTTATGAACGTGATATTTATTCACAACGCTTCTTTCTTTTTATCATGATTTTGGTTCATTTTATTTTTAGCACGACGTTCCTAAATGAAAAACTCTACACGATTCCGGAATTTCAACAAACACTATTGACAACAACGAAGTAAGTACTAACGTAACGGTTCAAACGACATGTATGCACAAAATAAAAGTCAATCAAAAAGAAACAAATGTTAGTCCCTCAGTTAAACAAATATAAAATGATACGTAACAGATAAAAGAGGAAACATAAAAAGAGAATATGGATCTAGGGATCTCCCAATCATGTGGCTCTGCTCCCTCCCAAGAAATCAAGCAAATCGGTCATCTCCTCGTCCATGCGGGTGCCTCTACTGCCTGGGCCTCAAGACAATCTCCGGGCCATGCGACCTCTGCCTTGAACTGATCCGGAGTAGGGCATGGAAAAGCGGAAAAACCCTGGCTCTGCAGGCTGAGGCTGAGCTGGTAGAGGCAGTCATGGGTCTGCACGTGTGCCCTGTGGTTGGCCGCCTGCTGGTGAACCAAATGCTATAAATACTGCTCCGTGTCAAATGACCCAGCTGGGTCAGCCTGAGGAGGTGGTGGCGGTGCGTCTGGGGCCTGCGGGTCGCCACCCTGTGCCTGTCTAGTTGTGCAGTATTTCTCTATGAAAGCCCAGGTGATCGGCGGTCGAATCACCTTACTAGGTGTGACAGGAACCCCGAACGACTGGCAGAGACCCGTGATCAATGCCGGAAAACCCAGGGCCCTATTAAACTTATTCGGGTCTAGAGGGTGCTTGGTCGGTGGCATACCTGCAAATAGATAAATGGCATCAGTGATCAATTGAGCCACATGAACGCTCATCCGTGTCAGGACGACATACACCAGCTGACACTTCGGCAGAGGGAGGTCAGAATTATGATCGTTGGGCAGGATGTTGCTAAGCAGCAACGTCATCCATGTCTGAGTCAGGGTAGTCATGTTGGTGTGCATGATCTGCACCCGTCTCCCGGCAGCGGTCCGGGCAAAATCCTGTCCCGATATACACAACAACTGGGCGATGGCCTCCTCATCAAACCCATCAGCCCGGTTCCTCCTCTGGCCATACTCGCACTCCTGGCCCTCCTCCAGCACTAAAGGGTATCCTAGGAACTAGCTGAGGGCATCCGCATCGAAAGGGATCCACTGAACCCTCACCCAAGATCGCATATCATGCACGCCCTCCTGTGTAGGCCAAGCATTGGCATAGAATTCCAGGACTATGTCTGGGTCGAACTTGGCCATGGGGGTAACCAGCGATGTCCACCGCCGGCGAGCTATCTCTTCCTGGAAGTCGGTGTACTCATCGTCCCTGAGCTGGACGCGTCTCTCTCGGTGGAATGACCATCCTTTGATGGCCTCGAAACGCTGCTGGTGCTCAGCACCCTGGAAACGATGGCTGTCATACTCAGGAGCGGCGCTGGTCCCTTCAGCCGCTTTGTCCTTCCTGGATCTCTTTGCAGGAAGCTTTCTCGGAGCCATTTCCTGCGAGGACAAACATTTTAGGAAGTTAGTTTTACAAGATAATGCTTATCTTAACACAAAAATGACATGCTAATCCTTCCGATTTAGAACGAACTCATGCACACGTTTAATGTAACACATTTATGCACATGCGTATGTGTAAAATATCCTACTATTTATGTCAACGTACAAGGACATCCAACACATTCTAGTTACCACACATATATATACATCTTTGAAAAGAACACACATTCTCGTGCTTAAGGCATTGTGTCAAAATTTACACTTAATCACATCCTAAATATTTTGCTATCACAAACTACCTACACATATTTGAAGTATTTATCATACAAATTTTTGTTGTTTCACTCACATTTATTTATATGCACATTGAAAAGCTAATTACGTCATGCACATACTTGCATTTGAAAAGGAAATTCCATGCCATCATATATTCATTTAGGAAGCGTCCTAGGCCCTTTTTGACATGGGTACATTTTCTAAAAGGCTCCTAATGCTACCTATCCTCAAATACGCATATGTTGAAAGACATTTTTCTGCTACTCATTCACACTTTGCAAGGAATTTTATGCCATATATACATATATACACACCATTGAAAGGTGTTTTCCATGCTACCTATATTTACACACGTATTTACATGCCATTGAAAGGTATTTTCCATGCTACCTAGATGAAAAGTAACCTTGATGGGGCAGCCAAATTCTAGTAAAAACTCTCTCAATCATGTCCTAATTTTCATGCTTTTCCACTTTCAAAAACCAAAATTTAGATTTTTAGACATAAGCCATGTTTCCTTGCATTGAAACTAAAAGCTTGGGTTCCTACGCTTAGAATTGCATGTGGGCACCCATTTCGAATCCCCTATGCTGTCCCTATATATGTAAAACAGTCCCGCAATCCCAATCTTACAAAATCATATTCATATGTCATTGGGGCATTTCACCGAGCACTTGGTGGGCGCATGTTTAGGCATAAATAGCAAGAGAATGGGGGCAATGTGGCATGCCCCATTGTTTCAGAATACAACATAGGCCTAAGGCCATCCCCTACAACCCCTCAACTCTAACAAATCAAGCATAAAAAACCCCAAAACTGCCCCACAAATATGAGCACATTCTCACAATTTAAAGCACCAAAAGATGAACAAAATGCACCAATGGAAAGCTAAAAACTCAAGGATTGAATACTTACTTGTTGGAGTGAGTAGGAATACGAAAAATGAAAACAAAATGCGACCAAAAGTGGCTTGGGAGAGCAAAAACCGCAAGCTTTGTGAGGTCTCTCTTTTGAATGAGGGGGGGGGGGGGGAGTTTCTTGGTGCAGAAAACGTCCCCCCCCCCCTCATTTTTTATAATCTGGTGCAGGGGTTGCTCGCCCAGGCGAGCTAACCTGCCAATTTTTTTATAGAGGAAACATAACCATGGCCCCCTTTACTGGTTAGCGTTTGCCTACTCGAACCTACTTAAGTTAGATCAGGCATCCATTACTTATTTTAAACAAACAATAGTAATAATTACTGTGAATTCAAAGGATACTGGGCTGCCTTGCAGCGACGTTCTCTGATTGTCCAACGCCGGGAAGGGACGACGATCGGTCGGTCGTGACCCTATCCTTCATTTGCATCCGTCTCTAAGTACCTGCAAGTAGGAAACAAACAATATGTGGCCGATCGTGACCGGGTCATTGTCTTACCTTGGTTGATTTCTGCTGTCAACTTTGTCTCGACTTCTGACCATGGCCTAAGATTATTCTGCCCCTGTTACCACAAGATATGCATGTGTACATGCATGCATGAATGTTTTTAATGCAATGATTTTCTTAGTGAAGGCTGGTTAGGTTCAATTTTAATTTAAGCGTTTGGGGCACCCCATGAACCGAGCGAAGAGGGATCAGGTGATTACAAACTAACACAAGGTTTAAAACCAAAGTGAGGACTGAAGCCTCAACCCATCTTCTCTTCTTTTAAAGAAACGAGTCAATTACAGCGAATGGGAATCCCTGGAGGAAACCAAGAAGAACAAAAAAACGCAGAAATAAAAGAACATGCAATGGTCCTCTCAATTGCCCCAGACTTCAAGCGTAATATGGCTTAACGGCATCGGAGTTCACGGGCGAGGGTAGCTCCTCGCCATCCATGTTGGTGAGTATTAGAGCACCCCCAGAAAAATCCCTTTTCACAACGAAAGGTCCTTCGTAATTCGGGGGCCACTTGCCTCGATTATCCTTAACAGCGTGGGACATCTTTTTCAGCACAAGGCCCCCCTCGCTGATCTTGTGCAGGCGTACCTTCTTGTCGAACACGTTCTTTATCCTTTGTTGATATAGGCGCCCATGGCTCATGGCCATCAAATGCTTACCTTGAATAAGGTTGAGTTGGTCGTAGCGTGCTTGAGTCCATTCTGACTCTTCTAGGCCTGATTCCGCTATTATCCTCTAAGAAGGAACCTCTACCTCAAATGGGAGGACTGCTTCCATCCCATAAACCAAGGAATACGGCATTGCCCCAGTAGAAGTTCGTACCGAGGTTCTATATCCGTGTAGGGCGAAAGGCAACATCTCATGCCAATCTTTGTATGACACCGTCATCTTCTGAACAATCTTCTTAATATTCTTATTTGCAGCTTCTACAGCCCCATTCATCTTTGGCTGATAAGGGGTGGAGTTATGATGCTGGATCTTGAAATCCTCGCACATTTCCTGCATCATTTTGTTGTTTAGATTGATGCCATTGTCAGTAATGATCTTCCTAGGGAGTCCGTATCGACAAATCAGCTCCCTCTTTATGAATCTGACCACCACACTTCTCGTGACATTAGTATAAGAAGCCGCTTCGACCCATTTGGTGAAGTAATCTATCGCCACAAGAATGAAGCGGTGACCATTCGAAGCTTTGGGTTCGATGGCCCCAATGACATCTATTCCCCACATGGAAAAAGGCCAAGGGGCGGACATAACATTCAGAGGATGTGGCAGAACATTGACATTGTCCGCGTATGCCTGACATTTATGACACTTCCTTACATGGGCGCAACAATCGCTCTCCATAGTGAGCCAGTAATAACCGGCCCTAAGGATCTTCCTGGCCATAGCATGCCCATTGGCATGTGTCCCAAATGAACCCCCATGGATTTCCTCAATCATGAAATTCGCCTCTTTGGCATCTACGCATTCTAGGAGGGTCATGTCGTGGTTTCGTTTGTACAGGATGGTACCACTCACAAAGAAACCAGTAGCCAATCTCCTTAACGTTCTTTTGTCATTGTCGGAAATCCCTGGTGGATACTCTTTGTTCTCAACATATTGCTTGATGTCGAAGTACCACGATTTCCCATCCCGCTCTTCCTCTATCGCACAACAATGCGCCGACTTGCTCTGAGATCTAAATTCGATGTACGGCAGATCCCCGTGTGGGGCAAGTTGAAACATGGATGCTAGGGTGGCCAATGCATCGACCATTTGATTCTCTTCCCGAGGTATGTGGTGGAAAGAAATGTCGTCAAAGAATTCGGCTAACTTCAAGATGTGAGTTTGATATGGTATCAACTTCGGATCCCTAGTTTTCCATTCTCCTTTCAACTGGCGTATCACCAAAGTTGAGTCTCCATACACTTTGAGTAGTTTTACATTAAAATCAATGGCCGCTTGAACCCCGAGGGTGCACACTTCATACTCGGCCATATTGTTGGTACAATCGAAACCTAGCCTGGCCGTGAAAGGAATACATTGATCATCTGGGGATACAAGGACTGCCCCTACTCCATGGCCCAAAGCATTAGATGCCCCATCGAAGCAAACAATCCATTTGTCTATGTCCTCGTGCGTCCATTTCTCTTCGAATAGGGCCATGATGTCTTCATCCGGGAACTCAGGGTGCATCGGCCGATAATCCTGGAGGGGTTGCTGGGCCAAATAATCTGCCAAGGCGCTTCCCTTTACCGCCTTTTGGGTGACGTACACAATATCGAATTCAGATAGTAGTACCTGCCACCTAGCGATTCGTCCCGTGAGGGCCGATTTCTCAAAGATGTACTTCACGGGATCCATTTTGGAAATAAGCCACGTGGTATGACTGAGCATGTACTGCCTAAGCCGATGTGACACCCATACCAGGGCGCAGCACGTCCTTTCCAGCATTGAGTAATTCATCTCCCATGCGGTAAACTTCTTGCTTAGATAGTAAATGACTTGTTCCTTTTTCCCAGAATCATCGTGCTGACCCAACACGCACCCCATAGACTCGTCTAACACAGTCATGTACAGGAAAAAAGGTCTTCCTGTTACAGGTGGCATGAGCACCGGGGGGTTCGCGAGGCTCTGTTTGATCTTCTCGAAGGCCTCTTGGCAATCGCTGTTCCACAGGACCGTCTGGTTCTTATGTAATAGCTTGAAAATGGGCTCACATGTAGGGGTGAGTTGCGAGATAAATCTCGCGATATAATTCAACCTGTCCAAGAAACCTCGAACCTGCTTCTCCGTGCGTGGTTCCGGCATTTCAAGAATGGCCTTCACTTTCTCGGGATCTATCTTTATCCCTTTCTGACTTACGATAAATCCCAGCAACTTCCCCGACTTTACCCCGAAGGTGCACTTGGTTGGGTTTAGCTTCAGTTGGTATTTCCGCAACCTTCCAAACAGCTTACGCAGATTGACGAGGTGTTCGTCCTCAGTCCGAGACTTAGCAATCATGTCATCTATGTAGACCTCTATCTCCTTATGCATCATGTCATGGAACAACGTTACCATGGCACGCTGATAGGTTGCCCCAGCATTTTTCAACCCGAAGGCCATCACTTTATAGTAGAACGTTCCCCATAGGGTGACGAAAGTGGTCTTCTCTACATCTTCGGGTGCCATCTTTATCTGATTATACCCCAAGAAACCATCCATAAACGAGAAAAGGGCGAACTTGGCCGTATTATCTACCAATATATCAATGTGTGGCAGGGGAAAATTGTCTTTAGGACTGGCTCGGTTTAAGTCTCGATAGTCTACACACATTCGTACCTTGCCGTCCTTTTTCGGGACCGGGACAATGTTGGCCACCCACTCCGGGTATCGAGCTACAGCTAAGAAACCCGCATCGAACTGCTTTCTTACTTCTTCTTTGATTTTTAAAGATATCTCGGGTCTCATCCTTCGTAGCTTTTGCTTAACTAGGGAAGACCCAGGATTCAATGACAACTTATGCTGCACAATGTCAGAGTACAGACCGGGCATGTCTTGGTATGACCACGCAAAGACGTCTTGATATTCTTCAAGAAGGGTTATCAAACCTTGGCGGATAGGTGCGGTCATACCGGTTCCTACTTTTACTTCTTTCTTTCCCTCTCCGGTCCCTAAGTTTTCGGTTTCTTCTTGGTGAGGCTTCATTTCACGTTCTTCCTGAGTGATCAACCTCTCCAACTCTGGTGAAAGGACGTCCTCTTCCTCTTCTTCGTTCATCGTTTGGCTTACATCTTGGTCGAAATCGATTGTCAAACCCTCGTCATTAGGATCCTCAAAGAATCGACCCTCATATCTATACCAATCAAGACAAAAGAAACAAAAACATGCAAAATGATATGAGAAAAGGTGGAACTACAAGAACAGATGAAACAAGATCTCTTTGTTTATTTAATAAGGTAGGTTTCACAAAACAAAAGAGAAAGGAATCTATAGCCTCTAATTACATTGAATCAGCGGTATAGACCTCTGACTTGCTTATCACGCGCCAGTTCCCCAGTTGGGAATCGGGATGGCATGGCCGAACGAAACTTGGCGGGTCTTGAGGGCACTCCTCTCCGATTGCTGCCACTTCTTCCTCAAACATTATTCCAGCACTGGTGAAACACTGGCTAACATGGCCGGGCCATGCCCTATCCCCCCGGAATCTTGACGGCGCATTCCTCCTTCCCGGCATCCCGGGTTCATACCCTAATCCATATTTGTACGGATTTACCCTAATATCGACTACGTCGGCATTCCCGAGGCCGTCCTTGCCTAGACCCATTCCGGGCTCATATCCGTGCTTGAGCATCACCCGTGCCACCATTATGGCCGCATTAGAGAGAGAAGGTAGCAGTGGGCTCGTCTCAACAGAGGCACAACTCACCACCTCGAAGGATTGGAAAGCTGTTTCCAATGATTCTTCCGCCGCTTCTACGTATGGTGCGGAGGAGGGGAAGCTCACCAACATATCCTCTTCGCCTGACACTATCACCAAAAGTCCACCAATCGCGAATTTCAATTTCTGGTGAAGCGTCGAAGGGACCACTCCCAGCGCATGAATCCAAGGTCTCCCCAAGAGGCAGCTGTAGGCGGGATTTATGTCCATCACTTGAAACACCACATTGCAAGTGTGGGGGCCTATCTGAATGGGAATGTCGATTTCCCCCATCACTTCCCGCCGAGTACCATCAAAGGCTCATACCACCATCGAACTTGGTTTTAAACGTGACGCACTAAAAGGAAGCTTTTCCAAGGTGGTCTTCGGCATCACATTTAAACTCGATCCATTGTCGATAAGTACCTTTGCGATGACATGGTCCATACATCTCACCGACACATGTAGAGCCTTGTTGTGTCCTCTCCCCTCAAAAGGAATCTCTTCTTCCGCAAACGCGATATAATTATTGGTGGTTATATGATTAACGATGCCTTCAAAACCCTCAACTGAGATATCGTGTGCTACATGGGCATCGTTGAGGACCTTTATCAACAGCGCATGATGAGGCTCGGAGTTTATGAGCAGTTCAAGCAAAGAGATCCTTGCTGGAGTTTTATTCAGTTGCTCAACTACCTTAAACTCGCTTTGTTGGATGAGGCGAAGGAACTCATGAGCCTCTTCCAAAGTCACCGTCTTTCCTTGAAGACCTTCTTTCTTTTCAGCCCCTTTTACCACCGGAGGATCCACTTCTTTTGAGGGGGTGGCTACGTCTGTGGGCTCTTGGACCATGGGCGCTTTCCCTTTGGAGGGAAATTCCGCCGAGTGAGGGGGAGCGAACACCCGGCCGCTGCGGGTTACGCCACTGAGGCCGGTGATGTTGGTCACCTTGGCTGACAGGGAGTCAACTTCGGTTGCAACTCTTTCTTCAAAAGCGGGAGGGGTATAGTTCCACGGAACAACCTTATTGCTTTGATATGCAAACGACGTCGGCTTGGGTGCTGTCCGGGGGTATATGGGCGTGGAGCCGGTCCCTTTCCTAGTGAAACATATTACTAGGGCTTTGGGGGTTGGGGGAACCTTCTTTTCTTCCGACTGCATGCAAATCTGTGGTTCTTCCCTCCCTCCTTTGGACACTTCAAGCTGCCCCCAGTCCATGAGCTGCTGAAGCAATTCTTCCACCGCGGCACAAGTTTCCATGTCGTGTGACTCCCCGAGGTGAAACAAACATTCGTCCCTTTCGTCTCCGCCACGGGAGACCATGCATGCCGCTTGCAGCGACTGGTAGATGAAGCGTCTAGATGTGGCCTCATCTTCTAATCTCTTTGCCCCCGACGACCCATGCTCTTCAATGGCGTTTACGCTAGCCCCTCCATGACTGGCTAGTGGGTTGGTTTTAACGTTGGGGCCCTCCTCTTGGAATGATAGCCAGCCGGCATTAATTAGGTGCTGCACCTTATACTTGAACGGGAGGCAGGAGTCAATGTTGTGTCCGGGAGCTCCACTATGGTATGCACACTTGGCATCTGAGTTGTACCACTTGGGGTATGGTGGCTAGAGGACCTTCCCGGGTATGGCCACCACCAAATGATTCTCCAATAATGAAGGCCACAACTCGGAGTATGCCATGGGAATAGGAGAGAAATCATCTTTCGGGGGTGGGCGCCGTGCATTATTATAGCTCGCGCCAGGAGCTGTATTATTGACTGGCCGGGGAGTGGCTGGAGCTGCGTGTTGGGCAGGCGTTCTTTCTACTGTGGGTGGTCCTTTCACTTGAGTTAGGAGGGAGCTCCTGACTCGGATTGAAAAGTTCGGGGGGTTGGGCTGGTATGAGCTTTGGATATTTTGGGGTGCTTTCATCTATGTTGGGGCGGTGGTGACCGCGTGGGTATCTCCTTCCTTTTTCCTCGCACCCACCACTGGGGCTCTTCTGTTGTTGTTGGGGGCCACGTTGGAGGCATATTCAAACTTGCCTTTTCTCAGTCCGAACTCAATTCTTTCTCTGGCGAAGACGAGATCCGCAAAGTTAGCTGGCATGTATCCTATCATCTTTTCATAGTAGAACGTAGGCAACGTATCTACCATAATTGTAATCATCTCCCTCTCCATCATGGGCGGGACGACTTGGGCAGTGAGATCTCTCCACCTTTGGGCATATTCTTTAATGGACTCATGTTCTCGCTTGGTCATACTCTGAAGCTGGTTCCGATCGGGAGCCATATCCGTAGTGTATTGGTACTGCCTAATGAAGGCAGTCACCAAGTCTTTCCATGACCGGATCTGAGATTTCTCCAGATTGGTATACCATGCCACTGCTGCTCCGGCTAAGCTATCTTAAAAGAAATGCACCAATAACTTTTCGTCCGCAGAATATGCCCCCATCTTTCGGCAATACATCCGAAGATGCCCTCTTGGACATGTCGTCCCTTTGTATTTATCAAAATCTGATAATTTGAACTTGGGAGGGATGACGATGTCAGGTACTAGACATAGATCCGCTAAATCTGAGAACAGGTAGTTGCCGAGGCCCTCTACCGCTCTTAGCCTCTCTTCAAGTGAATCAATCTTTCCCTTATCTTTTGCAAAGGGAACAGATTCTTTTACGGGTGCGGGTGAAGACGGGACATGGCGGACTATGTTTGGTTGGGGCAATTCATGGGGGGCCGGATCTTTGAGGGGAAGCAGAGGGCCTAGATGGGCATCTCCTTCATCATCTTCTTGCAAGGGATAGTCGGCATAAGGAGGGAGTTGCCCCTCGAAGGTAGGGGCTTGGCTCAAATCATCCAGAGCGGTACGGGGAGTGAAGTCCGGAGGCAAACCATAAGGGTAGGCTTGAGGACTATACCTCTGACCTAACGCCGTCATGTTTTTGTCTCGGCCCAAGTTTATTGTGGGCTGTAGCACCGGTTCTGCTTCCCTAGCCGTATTGGAGGCGGCCGCCGTGGCATTACCTTCTATAATTTTCTAAAGTTTTAGCATGGCCTCCGTGATAGAAGCCATTTGATCTTTTAAGGCCGATAGGTCGGCCTTCATATGTTCTTGCACGCCCTCTTCATTATCCATTTTTCTGGATCGAGTGTTATAGGGGTGCCTTTGCGCTTTCTTAGTTATGGTGAGTTCCTTAAAGAAACAAACAATGGTGAGTATGCCACCAAAACATGAATATGCAAATGAATGATCGGAGCACTTGGATCCACCTCAAGGTTTTATAGATAACGTGATGAGTTCAGAACTTCTCGTTTTATAAAAAAGAACAAAGCTCTTAAGCCAAACTCCTCTTGGATCTTGCGCAAGCAGCTAATTCTTCCTTTAAGATCATGCCATGTACCCGTGACTGGTCTCTTTCCTCTCTTCGGAGCTTGAGCTCATTGTTGCTACCCCACAAAGCTCCTCGGAATTTATCTCAGCCATGTTCCTCCTTGCGGGCCCTTTTGGTTTCTTGTTCAAGGGCTCTTGCAGTGGCCGCGTTTTCCTCTCGTAACTCGGTGCACTCTTTCCGGATGTTTGTAGCGGCTGACTTGAACTTTTCTTTGGCGAGTCTTGCCTTCCCTAGCTCTAATTTTAGAGCTTGGACTTCTTCATCTTCCTCCGGAGCTTCGAAGTTCTCCTCATTGATAACTTTCAACTTGGAGAGCCAATCTAACCCCCGTGTATGAACTCTTAGCCATCCATGATAACCACCGATGACGCCATTACAGATGCCCCTAAGCTCTTTGTCTTTCCTCAACGGACTTCTCCACGCCTTGTGGACTCTTTGTATAACCTTGAGACTTTGCGCGCCGAAATCTCTCACAAGGAAAGGCGAGAGGCTCTCTTCTGTTGGCGCTCCCCTCATGGGGGTACCCTAGCTGTATTATGGCAAGTGCGGGATTATAGTTAATACAACCCCTCACAATCGACTCTTCTATCCCAGCCAAGTGTTGGCCCCAATCGACTCTTCTCTTTTCGATGCACGAGCGATAACTTTGAAGCGGACACGGGTGTCTTATATCTTGTTGGAATAGGTGCGAAACCAACCACACACAGAGAGCGGGTAAGCAACAGATAATCTGTGCGCTGTTCTTCTCGCACCTTCGGTCAAAGGTATCAAATAAGTTCACCAAGATAGCCACCACAGGACTCTATTTGCTATGGTGATATGCAAGGAAAGCATCAATTGCGGCTAGGTCCACCAAACCGTCCACGTTCGGAAAGAGGACAACCCCAAAGATCTGCAAAGCTAGTATATCCGCAAACGGGACCCATTTCTCTTGGCTTGCCATATCCCTTGCCTTGCCTTCCAAGTATTTCCGTGGCAGGCCTACTACGCCGTTCCGAGTTTGCTTCATGCGATCCAACTCTTTTTCCGAATCTCCGACCACAGCTGCAATCTTACTCAAGGAGGGAAGAAACCCGAAGAAAAGATACAGTTTCCTTCCCCCAAGAGGGCATCCTAATATCTCCTCAGACTCGTCAACAGTCGGTACCATTTGGAAGTCCCCCAATGTAAAGCACCGCAATGGCTGGTCATAGTATTGGGTGAGGGATACAACAGCTTCCGTAAATACCTCCACTGCGGTCAAATCCAAGATCTTTCCTTACACTTTGCGGAAGGCTTGCCTTTGAAGGGGTCCCATCAACCGTCCCAACTCCTTAAGGCTGGTGACATCTAGACTCTTAATCTTGACTTGATAAAATCTTTTTCCGTTTTGATTTGTCCCCATCATTTACTTTAAAAAGGGGTGGATCAAGACTCCGATATGAATGATGCAATGCGTATGCATGAAACAGAAAGAAAACAAAATAAAGGGGTAATTTACATATATGAGACCGCAAAGATCCATCTTTTTAATGCTACGTTTTAGGCATCATGGCGCCTCAACGTATGTATTAAAAAGTGACCTACTACTCTAGAGACACAAAATATCACTAGTAAAACTATAATTTGCGTGCTATTCGCAAAAAAATGCATGAGACAAATGGCATGGAGCGTGTTTGCTCTATGCCCCTATTTGGGAACCTATAGGACAATATCTAGGGGTCTCTAATAACTACTCCCAACAATTCATAACTCACACGACTGTTTTCTAGAGGTATCATCACTCAAGATAATAATATTGTGGCGGTATGGAATACCAGGGACAACATATTATAAAGAGAGAAAGCTCTAGACGAGGTTTCACTATTATCAAGCAAGTCGGAGACCTAGCATGATTATAGATTCACCTCCACTCCTTAGATTCCCATGAACCCGAGTATAGGGCCCCTTTTTTTACTCAAACCCGTGGGTGCTTAGAATGCAGTGTAAAAATGTGGAAAAGACAACAATTATTACATTTTACACAATTCAATAAATGCACACACAAAGTTCACAATTCCACAATTAATTAAAATAGGCCTAACTCACAAAAAATGTCCCTAGTGGAGTCGCCAACTGTCGCAACATGCCCTTTTGCGGGCGAGCGAGGCGAGGCTCACGGGTGCGCTTTCCAAAGGAGGAAAGATGCACAGAGTCGCCACCAATGTTTATTTGTGGAAAAAGTCGGAAAAACCGAAGGAAACCGGTCAAAACAAAAATTCTAAGTTCGGGAGTTGTATTTACGTTTGAGGAAGGTATTAGCACCTCTCACGTTTGTCTCAAAGGACAACAACCTATTTTTTAGAATTGTGAAATTGGGTTATCTGCGGACGATGCTTGATCAGGATTAGGCTAAACTATCATGAGGAATCGGGGTTTAGTATCTCAGGAGACACCATAAGAACACATGAACATTGTTAGATAGAGAATATCTTTTTAGCATCATACACCTATTAGGAAGGCCAACATGTTTTCTACTTGTTTTTACACATCATTTCTCTCGTGTGATTTTCTTTCTTTTTGCACAGATAGTTTATACACCTGTTCATATTCACACTTACCTTTACACACCAGACACTTATTAGCTGAAATAGCTTACCAAATAACACAAGTTCCCCAAGTGTTCGATACTCGGTTCTTACCATTTTATACTACTTGTGTGGTCCGATGCACTTGCCAAAATCATGAATAGTGAGCAAGCTCAGGCTTAGAGCGTGAAGACATGGCGCTTAGCGCAAGGGTTGCACTTAGCGGATGGACAACTAAAATTTTTTTCTAAGTCTTTTCTGTCCATCTCTTCACCTAGGCTTAAAAACCCCCTTTGCTCTCTACTAAACAAGCTGAAAAATTAATCACAATCACAAGCAACTATTCTAACTACATGCAAGAGATACATATTGAAAAAGAGAAAAGGGAAAGAAAAGCTGGGTTGCCTCCCAGTAAGCGCTCTTTTAACGTGATTAGCTTGACGCATCTTCCTATTATCCAGAGTCCAACAAGGTTCCTACTTCCAGAACCTTTTTCTCAGGTCTCCTCTCCTCCATCACATGAACCTTCAAACAAAAATTTTGGTTAGGTGGATCTTTATCTTCATGGAGCAGGTCAAAGCTTATTTTCTGATCTTCTATGCTCATTTGCAGCATCTTCTTTCCCTTGTCTACCATGCAGCTTGTAGTAGACATGAATGGGCGTCCAAGAATAAGAGGAATGTTAGAGTCCTCTTCTATATCCATCATGACGAAATCAACTAGAAAAATTAGATACTTGACCTTCACCAAAACTTCTTCAATCACTTCATATGGCCTTGTGATGGAGTGATTAGCTAACTAGAGGGTCATGCGTGTGGGCATTATCTCTAGCTCTCCAAGTCGCCGACACATGGAGAGAGACATTAAATTGATACTAGCTCCCAAGTCTATGAGAGCTTTACCCACAACAACCTCGCTAATGGAGCACGATATAGTGACACTTCCAGGATCTTTGTGCTTCGAGGGAAGGATGCGTTGAATGACCACACTACAATTACCTTCCACTATAATAGTATCACTATGCATGTACCAGTTCTTCTTGGTCAGCATGTCTTTTAACAATTTGGCATAGAGGGGCATTTGTTGGAGAGCTTCTCCAAAAGGCAAAGTAATTTCCAGTTTCTTGAAGATGTCAAGAAATCTGGCCAAGTGTCTTTCCTTATCTTTCCGGGAAGGCACCAAAGGGTATGGTACTTTCGTGCCTTCAGTAAGAGTAGGCTTTTTCCTCTTCTCTCGTGTAGCCTCATTCTTGCCCTTCTTTTTCTCCTCATCAACCTTCTCTTTTTCTTTTTCCTTTTTCTGATTTTTTTCTTTTTCTTTTTCTTTTTCTTCTTCTTTTTTCTTTTCTTTTTGTTTTTCTTTGTCTCCCTTCATCTTTATTTCTATTTCACTCTCTTTTATTTGGGCCTCTCTCTCCTGGTCATCTTCATCTTCCAAAATCTCCTCAAGTTCAAAAAAGTTTGAAACGGGTTCAAGTGTCGACTCTGCTGCCGACTGTTGTTTATAACCCTCCACCTTCTCTTCAGCTCTACCTTCATCAACTTGAATTTCCATTCTGCTCCTTGCCATTACAGCTTTACATTCTTCCTTCGAATTCTTCTCAATATTTCTAGTAAAGCTGCCTGACGACCTATCCGCCAATTGCTTTGCGAGCTGGCCCACTTGGACCTCCAGATTCTTAATGGAAGACTCCATGCTCTTCTGGTTAGACATTGAAACCTGCATAAACTGAGCTAGAGTCTCTTCTAGCTTAATGGTACGCTCATAGGGACTAGGCACTTGCTGCTGAGGCCTATTGGACGGTCCACCCTGGTCTCTGTTGAATTGATTGCCATGGTGGTTTTGCCATTGTCTCTATTGTTGATATTGCTAGCCATTTTGGAATCTGGTAAATCCTCCTGCATTAACAGTATTTCTGGGCTGATTCCCCATGTAGTTGACTTCATGAACAATTGGTTCTTCACTAGGGATACAACATCCAGAGTCATGTGCTCCCCCATAGATTGTACATCTTGCAACCTGCAAAATAGAAGATTGTGAAGTTTGTGCAGAATGAAGCTGAGTTGGCAACTTACTTAGTGTCTCGGTTAATGCCTCCAGTTGCATAGATAGCAACTTGTTATGCGCCAACAACGCATCCTGTGATGTAAGCTCCAATAGGCTCTTCTTGGTTGGGATGTGGGCTCTGTCTCTTAAGATGGCAATATCACTAGTAGCCATGTTTTCAATAAGGTTCATTGCTTCTTCAGGAGTCTTCATCTTGATTTTACCCCCAGTTGAAGCATCAAGAAGCTGCTTAGATTGTGGTCTTAACCCATCTATAAAGATATTGAGCTGTATCGATTATGAAAAATTGTGGGTATGAGTTTTTCTTAACAAGCCTCTGAATCTTTCTAGGGCCTTACTCAGTGATTCATTTGGAAACTGGTGGAAGGAAGAGATGGCGGCTTTGCCTTTTGCAATCTTTGACTCAGGAAAATATTTCTTTAAAAACTTTTCTACAACTTCATCCCAGGTCTTCAGACTGTTCCCTTTAAGAGAATGGAGCCACCTCTTAGCTTCTTCAGATAGTGAAAACAAAAACAAACTCAATCTGATTGCATCTTCCAGCACACCAGTCAGCCGAATGGTATTGCATATTTCAATGTAAGTGGCCAGGTATGCGTATGGGTCTTCATTTGGTAGACCATGAAACAAATTATTTTGAATCAGTTGTATCAAAGAAGGAGGATATGTGATTGTTTGTGCCTGAACCTCTGGGCGCTATACTGGAAAAGAATTGTGGCATAGTGGAACTTGAGTAATCTTCTAGGGTCACTCTTCTTGGCTCTTCAGCCATAATAACTTTTTCAACAAAATCAGTATGCGATTGCCCTGCAATTGGAAAGCTAGAAGATGCCTCGGAAGATCGACGTTCTTCTCCTGGAGTTGCCGCTGCTTCCAAGTCCTACAAAATTTTTCTTATTCTCTTTGTGTTGTGCCTCCTGCAAGTAGCGTTAATCTCCAAATCGATGGGGATCAAATCACTTGGAGTAGATCTTCTTTGCACACAAGAGAAACAGAACAACAATTATTCAGTTCAAAAGAACAATGAATTTGTACAGTAACTAAAATATGAACAAAAAGAATCAATGAATCAAAGAGAAAAATATAAAGCAAGACCGTAAAACTAAACTGAACTCTTCTAATGAATTAAGTTCCCCGGCAACGGTGCCATAAATACTTTGTTCACTTTCCTATATGGTTTCTTTTTCTCCAATTTTTAACTAATATATTCAAGGGAAATGAAATACCAGAAAGCGCACAGGGTCGTCAAGTATTTAAAATTAAAACAGAGTGATCCAAGTATCAAGCTCAGGGAACTTGCTTATTAGACATAGTTTTATTCAGAAATAAGGCATTGTTGGAACAAACATTGATAATTGATGGTTAAAAACAGAAATAAACTAATTCTATGGTAAAAATAGTAAATGCAAGTAAGTAAAAGTTGACAGCAATAGGTAAAAAGTGTTGGGTCTTTCTAACAAACAAGTTGATGCATATAAGGATATTTATCTAATTAATTATGTTCTTGTGTTCTATGCTGTAGCCTAAAGTACTAAACCTCGGTCCCTCGTAAGTTTAGACTAATTTAACCTAAGCTTCGTTCGTAGATCCCTCTTGTAAGACTAGGCTTAACTTAAACAACATTATCATCACAACATATTCAGAAAACCAAAACCCCACAATCCATCCCTGGTAATGTAGTAATTTAGTCCTGCTTCTATCAAGTTCTAAGGTAACAGTACATTTCCCAATGCTAAAGTCACCTAACAGTTCACACAAATGGGTGATCAGGCCAAGAGCATGCAGTAATTAAGCATTGAAAGAAGCATTGAACACACAAAACACAATTAATTAGATATTAAAGATAATTACATCAATTGTTCATTAGAAATCCCCAACTAGGGTGTTTAGCCAGCCATACACAGAAACCCTAACACAAATGAGATAGAGAGTACAAAATAATTGTTGCTTACACAATAAGGGCGATCCCTCCTCCTCTTCTTAGCACCTCACAATCACTATAACACTTACTAATCTCTCTAAAAATGTAGAACCCTAGGCTTCTCTGCACAACTGCTCCTCTTTGCTGCCTCCATAGCATTATTCTCGAAGTCTGTGCAAAATATGCAGCTCTGGTCTCTCAAAATTGTCACCCTAATTCTGAAAATTCAGGGTTAAATAGGCTCTAAAATTGCGACGTCGCGCTTAGCGCCACCCTCACGCTTAGCGCGAGTAAGTGGATTTGGGCTTGGCGCTAGTCGTCCACTGAGCCTGGCAAGGGACAAACGTCTCGCTTAGCAAGCTGATCTCGCACTTAGCACGTGACCTTGATCCTTGTGCTCTTCCAGATTCCCTTGTCATGCTAAGCGTGCTGAAGCTGCGCTTAGCAGTGGATGCACGCTGATCCCACAGGGTTCGCTTAGCGCAACTACTCCTTTTAGCACTTCAAGATTTTAGCCTCTTTTGACCTAAAATTGTGAAAATTTTATCATTAAATCACATGGGAGATACTCTAAAGACAACTATCAAAACATATCAAGATTTATTTACAAATTCCTACAAAAGAACTATAAATTGGGGAACTATACAAGTTTTAGAAAATGTTTTCTATACAAAAGTTAGTCGTATAAGACGACTAACAAAAACATTAAATGAGCTTGAAGCTATAATCTCTACACCACTCCTCAAGATAAAGCTCTTTACTTTGACGAGAGAAATTGTAACTGTAAAGGCATATCAAAAGCAAGCCTGACAGTGCTACGCTAAGAGCTTAAAGGTGGCTCCTTATCCTTCCATAAGAGGAGGCAAGCTCTACCCCCTTTCTAGTGGCAGCAATAGTCAAGTCATGATTGCTGTCTAGTTGAGCATTTGTAGTATAGTATTTTTCTATTCTTCTTAGCGTATTTGACCTCTCTTTGACCCATATTTTCTCACTTTAGCTTAGTTTTCGTCTTAGGAAGATGATTGAGCTTAATTGATAATTGTGGCTTATTTTTGGATTTTTATGCTTACTTGACCTATCTGCCTTGTGTAGGGCCTATAGAATACTACAAAACTCCAAATGCTCAATGTGAGTAGTCCCTGGAAAGCTTCAATTTTGTCGAATTGGGCTTGGAAGTCAAAACTACACTTGAATAATTGGGCTGCGAATTTGGGCATGGCTTTGTGTAATTAGTTAAATTAGGTAGATTAGATGAGCCTAATCAAGGTTCATACCTTCATTCGGAGTAGTAACTGTATATATTAGTGGAAGTTAGTTAGTTAGTTACTTTATTTTGTACCAAAAACATATTTAGTTATTTGTTGTGCAAGCTTTAGGAAAAATCTTATCTCTCATTTTTGTTGGATCAAGTGGACTCAGAATAATTAAGAAGGGGGGGTTGAATTAATTATTAATGTGTCTTGACTAATTAAAAATTATCCTTCTTAATATTACTAGATTCAATTAGGCTTTTACTACTAGGTTAAGAAAGTAAAGAACAGAAACAGAAACTTAACCAAAAGTAAAATCGGCAAATAAAAGTACATAGTGGAAATTAAAGAGTGTAGGGAAGAAGAAGACAAACACGAGATTTATACTGGTTTGGCCACAACCCGTGCCTACATCTAGTCCCCAAGCAACCAACGGTTCTTGAGATTTCTTTCAACCTTGTAAAATCCTTTACAAGCCAAAGATCCACAAGGGATGTACCCTCCCTTGTTCTCTTTGAACAACCAAGTGGATGTACCCTCCACTTGAACTGATCCACAAGAGATGCACCCTCTCCTGTTCTCCGTATAACAACCTAAGTTGATGTACCCTCTACTTGTGCCACAAAGGATGTATCCTCCAATGTGTTAGGAAAAAGAATTCTCAAGCGGTTAGTCCTTTGAATCTTTGTAAAGGGAAACAAAGGATATCTCAGGCAGTTAGTCCTTTGAAATCTTTTGTTTAAGAGGAAGGGAAGAATCAAAAGAATTCTCAGGCGATTAGTCATTTGAATTCTCTTGGAAGAGGGAGAAGGGAGACACAAAAGAACTCAGGCGGTTAGTCCTTCGATTCTTTTGGCAAGAGGGAGAAGGAATGAAGAAAAAGAATAGCACAAGTTTTTGGTCAATGAACTTTTCTTGAAAGAGAAAGTATTGAACAAAAACTTTTAGAAAGATGAAGAGAAATGAATCAGAAAGTTTTGTAAAAAAACGTTATTGAAATTCATGCCATGGTCACATATTTATAATCATTTGATGACTCAAGTTAAAGTTTGTGACTCTTTGGAAATTTCTTTAAAACTAGTCACCTTTTAAAAATTGTGACTCTTTTGAAAACTAGTCACTTAAAAAGTTGTGACTTTTGAAAAAATCCTCAAAAATAATTCACTTTAAGAATGGTGACTTTTGGAAATTTATTTTTCGAAATCAGTCACTGGTAATCGATTACCATTATAGTGTAATCGATTACGCATCAAAAGATGTGACTCTTCATGTTTAAATTTGAAAATCAAAACGTTTAGAAACACTGGTAATCGATTACAAGTATTGTGTAATCGATTGCACAAGTTTAAAATGATTTGAAAATGTTTTATCACTAGTTGTGACTCTTGAAATTTGAAATCTAACGTTTTAAAACATTGGTAATCGATTACATGCTCATGGTAATCGATTACAGCTTTGCAAATCAGTTTTGAAAACAATGCTGGCTACTAGTAATCGATTACTACCTTCTGGTAATCGATTACCAGAGAGTAAAACTCTTTGGTAAAAGATTTTGTGAAAAATTCTTGTGCTACTCAATGTTTTGAAAACCTTTTTTAGTATTTATCTTGATTGAGTCTTCTCTTGATTCTTGAATCTTGAGTCTTGAATCTTGATCTTGATCTTGATCTTGATTATTCTTGAATCTTGATTCTTTGAAACTTGATTCTTGAAGCTTTTTGACTCCTAATTCTTTGGAACTTGCTTAACTCTTGATTCTTTGGCATCATGAAAATAATCTTGGAAGACATTGCTTCCACAATTTTCTCTCAATTGTTCTTCATTCTTCTTCTTCTTCTTTTCACTTATGTTCTTCCTTTTTTTCTTGCACAAATTTAGTGGCTTTTCCATTGGTGATGATCATGGAAGGCTAAACACTCAATCAATCCAAGGATCCACTCTAAGCAAGACTAAATTTAAGTTTTAGTTTAGTATTTCTAATCTGTGTGAATGCTCATCTTTTTCTTCAATCCTATTTTTGATTTTCATGCTCATGAATATACTTAGGATTGAAAAAAAAATAGTTTAGGGATTCCATTCCTAATTTTGACTTTAATCACAAATTGTTTGGATGATATTCCAACCTCATTTGCAATCTCAATGAAATTAGGGATTAATTCGATTGAAACAACTATAATGACATTGATTGAACTCTCACAACATGATCATTCTCTATAGAACTATGATAATTCATTTGCATTAGTTTGGTGAATTGCATTGATGCTATTAAACCTGATTCGTATTCTATTTTTTTTTGTGTTCTTTTGTTCTTTCATTTCTGTCATGTTCCTTCATTTTTAGTTTTTGGGATTTCGCATTTCTTTACATTGCCTACTGTCATACCCTAATTTCATCCGGGGACCATTATTTGGTGGCATGCAACCTTCGCTTGACCGCCTCGAGGTACTTAACCCCCATTGTTTGGTAATCCGTAAAGTTCTGCAACATTTCGGAAGTAAAAAACAAACATTGTTGCGCAATCCGTAAAGTTCCACAACATTTCGGAAGTCAAAAAGAGCATTGTTGCGTAATCCGTAAAGTTTCGCAACATTTTGGAAAGAAAATGGATGTCGTTATGGAACTTGTAAGGGAGTTGCTACGTGCACCCAGCATTATTGCTGGGGCACCCAGCAAACAGTGAAGTGGCAAAATTGCCCTTCAATAATTCTTCTTCCGGAAGAAGTATTTCCGTAAACTTTTCGGAACAAGCTTTTCCGGAAAGTTTCCGGAAAAAGACTTCTTCCGGAAAAAGAATTTGGGAATTCCGGAAGTACTCACAAACTTCGTCCGGAAGATCGTCATCCGGAAGTTTCCGGAAGAAGGTTCTTCCGGAAACTTCCGGAAGAACCTTCTTCCGGAAACTTCCGGAAGAACCGTCTTCCGGAACTGAACTTTTTTTAAAAAAAAAATTAAATAATATTTAATGCGTATGTAATGACGATTTTGCCCTTGTGTAATTTTCTTTAAATTAACGCGTAAACGCTTCTTTCTACTGCGCTTTCGCTTTCTTCGCTTCTTTTTACTGCCTTTCGCTTTCTTCTGCTTTGTTTCTTCCGGTTGCTTTGTTTCTTCCGGTTGCGCTTTCACTATTTTGGTGTTCTTCCGGTTGCGCTTTCGCTATTTTGGTGGTGGTCCCGTGAAGTATTTAGAGATTCGGTGGTCCCGTGTTCGGTATTTGAAGTTTTGTTAGTGGCTGTTCTTCCTATTTTGTCGGAGGTACGCTTTTATGGGTATTTTTTTTCTTTTCCGGAAGAAAAGTAGTAAAAAAAATGTGTATGCGGAAGAAATTTTAGGCACTGACGCCTTTTCCGGATGAAGTGTTGCCGGAAAACACATCCGGAAGACCTTCTTCCGGAAGTTACTGAGGCCCATTCCGGAAGAAGGTCTTCCGGATGTGTTTTCCGGCAACACTTCATCCGGAAAAGGCGTCAGTGCCTAAAATTTCTTCCGCATACACATTTTTTTTTACTACTTTTCTTCCGGAAAAGAAAAAAAATACCCATAAAAGCGTACCTCCGACAAAATAGGAAGAACAGCCACTAACAAAACTTCAAATACCGAACACGGGACCACCGAATCTCTAAATACTT